>NW_022589704.1:83136784-83369940 GCF_004348235.1 Phoca vitulina
ATGGAGCACTGGGTGTTATGCACAAACAATGAATCATGGAACACTATATCTAAAACTAATGATGTAATGTATGGGGATTAACATAATAATAAAAAATTTAAAAAAAAAAAGAAAGACTAGAGTTTGGAAAGTTGATACATGGCAATTTCTAAAATGTTAAAATGACAACCTATTATTTCCTTTATTTTTTTTTATTTTTTTTTTTTTTAAAGATTTTATTTATTTATTTGAGAGAGAGAATGAGACAGAGAGAGAGGGCATGAGATGGGGGAGGGTCAGAGGGAGAAGCAGACTCCCTGCCGAGCAGGGAGCCCGATGCGGGACTCGATCCAGGGACTCCAGGATCATGACCTGAGCCGAAGGCAGTCGCTTAACCAACTGAGCCACCCAGGCGCCCAACCTATTATTTCCTTTAAAACAAGAGCTTATGCTGTTGCAAATTGGTAGTTTAATTGTTAAGCTGTTTATAGGTGTTGCAGTATTAGCTCTGCAATAACTTGGAGAAAAGTTGATCTATAAAAAAACTAAACGGGCTTATTTTATAAAAATCTTCACCATATAGGTGCCTGGGTGGCTCAGTTAAGCATCTGCCTTTGGCTCAGGTCATGGTGGCGGGGTTCTGTGGTTGAGTCCCTCCCCGGGCATCCTCCTGGGGGGGAGGGGGGAGTCTGCTTCTCTACCCCTCCCCTGGCTTATGCACATTCTCTCTCTCGAGTAAATAAAATCTTTTAAAAAATATAAAAAGTTTCACTCTAGGATTCTTTATAATTAAAAGTTAATTCCTGGTGGCTGTAATTTATTTACTTTATAGAATAAAGCAAACATTTACCAACATTTTAGGTAAACTTTCCCATATGACAGAGTATATAGTATAAATCAAATTTCACAAATCATTTTGCTTAAAAGGCCATTAAAATTAAAATTTAAATATCAGATCTGTGAAAAAGAATGAAGACTTAATATTGCCTTATTTGATGTGCATTTACTCATCATTTAAGTCAACACTTTAAGATTCTCTCCTTTATTCCACAAGATGCATTAGCGAACTTTAGCAGTACTGCTGTTATTACTTTCATTTCAGCAATTATCAACTTGAAATTTAATTACCAAAGTTTTCATAGCTAAGCAGGATTTGAACATGGCACTTCTGCTACCAAATTCTGTTATCTTCCCTTCAGTAAATGTTAACCCTAACTAATGCAGGAATTGTAACCTTTGCTATGCTCTTGACTCACTGGAGCCATTTAGTTGTAAATGATGCAGGTAAGGGGCATTTCTGTATTCAATTTGTACTGTGTCGAATTGATTTCAACTTGTTGACATGTTGCCTTGTAAAGTGTCCTGTAACTGGTTTCTCCCATGTGTGGTCTATTTTCCCAACAATGTACAATAGATCTAAGTACTGATCTTGGTCACCCCTGTGTTCAAGATGAAGAGTAAATGCCTCTGGCACAAGCATCACAACCCATATGAAACAGGAATCAGTTTCCATTGGAGAGAGCCTTTATTCACAACCAGTAAAGTAATATATTCACTTATAAATTCCTAACTGAACCAGTTGTTTCCATTATGTGGTGGGAAGAATTTCTGAAGAGAAAGCAAGACTCTGTTCAGAGAAAAGGCGGCCCTGAGCTACTAATATTAGCAACCAAGTTATCTGCCTACCTGCCGTGGAAGAGATCCTGTTCTTGTTCTTTCCAGAGTAGAGCCACTGTTCTACATGCTCTGCTTAAGACTGATCTGCTCTTAACTAGAAGGAATTTCATCTACTGCAGAGGCAAAGTCTAAAAATAAATTAATTAGTGGGTGGAGGAGAAAGTGTCCAATTACAAATTATACTATCCATATGAGAAATAAAAGCAGGGGAAGGGAAGGAGCTTAATGGAGAAGAAAAAGGAAGAAGAGGAGGAAGAAAGAAGGGATAGGAAGGGGGAGGGGAAGGAGAAAGGGGGAGATGGAGGAAGGAAGAAGGGAGGAAGGGAGAAATCACAGTACAAACAAAATGTGATTAATTAAAAAAAAACAAAAACAAAAACAAAAAACAACTCCAAGGAGGAAGTGGGAACAGGTTGGGAGAAGGCAGATGGGAAAACCCTGGTGATCCATATACCAAAACCAAATTGTCACGAATGCAGAATTTATTCTTCCCATTTTCCCCAGTCAACATCCCACCCCATCCCTCTATCTTCCCATGGAAATAAATGGACTTAAATGTGGTACTCCTTCCCTGACAGGGTTCTCATTTACTCCCCAGCCCACAGACCAGCCTTTGTATATAAGGCGTGGGAGCATGGTCATGAGGTCAGCACCATCATCTAACAGACTTCCAAGGGCAAGGAAATAAACAGCAGTAATCCTTATAGGCAGACTAGAAGTATATCAAAGAGGTCTCTGTGAAACCCATGGATGTCTATTAACAAAATTAATATCTTAGTATTTTGGTTATATAGGTCATCTTATATTTTGTAACTCTAATTTCCTCAGGGGTCAAGAAAGGATATTAATATGTAAACAGAAAGCAAATCTAGCAAATGTGAATTCTTGTCTTTATGAATATATTTTAGGTTTCTTCTGTAGGTAGTAAACCAAAGGACCAGAGCTTCAACAGTTCTATTCCCTGATGCATTCTATGTTTTTCTACACACTTACTGATCAATAGCTCCTGGCCACCACACTCCCTTCAAAACAGAGAACCCCACAGAATCCACAGAAGTGATTCCTCAGTGAAGTCTCCCAGCCTAATGCTGTGCTGACTTCATTGTCACACACGCTGGTTAGGTTGTGTAAATGTGACCTCAAAATGAAAACAAATGAGTTGAATATTAAAGACAGTATGGAATTTGGCATATTATCTACAAGATGCTGTTGTAATAATACACATAAAATATTAAGCATTCAATACATATTAGCTATCACTACAGTTTTTATTATTATTTAGGAAATGTGTATGAGGAACGATGTGGAATGATATGAGGAATCTTGTGGATCAGAATGTGAAAATTAAAATTCTAGACATGGAAACTTTCCTTTTTCTCCCCCAAAGACAGCCCATCTTTTTCTATAGTCTCCCAGAAGTACATCTGAATGGCAAGTCAAGAATTTTCACAATGTCAAAATGGGAAAATGATCCTAATCTCTTTAGCCTGCTTTGCATCTGGAGAAAATAGAGGTGAATTTAAGTGGTATACAACTATTTTGAAAGATTCAGATATCTGCATCTGTCATTTTCCTAGGATGGAATTGGATTCATTTTTAATGAACACTGAGTAATTCCGTTCAAGCCATTAGTTTCATTATTTGGTTCTCCTTACTACACATCATGGCAATAAGTACTATGGAACATAAAAATAAAATTGGGGAAATTAGAAAAATACTTCCTGGAGACATTGCTTGAACTGGGGAGTAACTGTTGTTACTGTTACAAATCTAAGATACAGCTAAGTAAAGAATTAGCAACTTCCAGTGACAGCTCTAGTTAATAAAGAATACAACTCTATATATGTCCTAAAGACATATATTTGGTAGATATTTGGCTATATCTAAAGACATAGATTTGGTAATATGATCATTGTACTTTCACATGAGATGTCTCCCTACCATTGTAAGGTGCTTTAAGGGCAGGTTAATTTATCCTAATACACAATGGAGAATGTTATAGAAATTGATAGATTTAAAAATATATTGAGAGAAGGAAATTAAGCTGTACAGCACCATTCACATACTCTAAAGCACAGTTCTTGGTCCATGGCAGGTACTCGCTAAATATGTATTGATTGATTAAACTACTGCCCATGCTTTAATGGGACTAATATTAAGAAAATATTTTTCTAACAAAAATAGATTGGACTAATATTAAGAAAATATTTTTCTAACAAAAATAGATTAATGAAAACTAAAGAAAATAATTTTTCATTCAAGTTTGTTTGGAAATTTACAGCATATACTCAGAATTTTAAATCTTCTATGAGCTTAAATATCATTTGGTACAATCCAGTCGTTTTATAGATGGCTACATAGAGATCGAGACAGATTTTGGTGGATTTTTGAAAATACTTGTATTTTAATTATTAGGATGAAAACTAAAACTTACATAGCCAGATCAAAAGGTCGAAATAACAGTTTGATGTAGTCAGAGACATCATCAAATTTGAAATGGTTATCCAGGACCCAGTTACCAGATTCTTGGAGACTCACCTCATCTTTGGGATTCAAAACAGAGTCAAGAGTTCACAATGAAGATAGTATTTTATAGTGTGTCTTTAAAAAGCGCTGCTGAACTGCCGTTAAACACTTCTGGGAGCTGGGTTGGGTGTGTTGCCTCAGGCCTAATAAGACCTTTCCTTCCATAGGGACCCTTGTTTGAAAGACCTAGAATACTGATGCCTATGGCTGTTTAATAACTATGTTCACCCCCACAGTCAAGATTTGTGACTAGGCACGGGCTGGGGCTGTATTTCTACAGTGTTCCTGGGCCAGAAGATATGAGTATTCCAATGTACCCGATGGGGTCCACATGGAGAAGAGGGCTTACACATGGCCCTTGGGATTTCTGTTGAGGACCAGGGCAAGTCTTGACTCCAGAAGGGAGAGTTTGGGAGCAGTGGACTTTGGAAGCCTAGGAGGCTAGAAGTAGTGGCACAGGAATAAAAATGCAATATCCATGCCACAAATATTGTCAGAGAAACCCTGCAGGGCAGGAAGAATTAATTAATAAATGTGCCCATGAAATGACCATCAGCTTTAAACATCTGCCCACCAGAGGGTCTCAGTGTTGATAAACAATAGCACCTGCCACAGGGGGCTACACTATTCCCCACAATACTTTGCATCTCATTTTGACCTATGAGGAGTCAGAAGTAACAGAATGCTAGAGGAGAAGGAGAATGGATGGCAGGGGGAAACCAACAAGAAGCCCATACTGCCCTACATTTTCCTCTTGCCACAAGTAAACCCTGGCCTGGGGGAGAGAAGATTTAGTGCCAGATCAATTTAAGAATCAGGATTATTACAAAGAATGAGTGTTCTATTTTCTGAATTGAGACTAGGTTTGTGACTTAAAGCACCCAGAGGACTTTTATTATCAGTGAATACCCAGAGGAGAAATGGACTTGCTGGAACTTCTCTAGTGACAGGGAAAGGCTTTCTCTGACTAAATAAATTTTAAAGGGATAGTGGCAGCCAAAAATAAAGTATTCTGCTTATGTTTCAAACATTCTGCATGAGCTTAGAGAACTGTTTACTAATGCAATTACTAAGTGTATGGAAAAATACACATCACATTTATTGATATAGTATTAAGCCATAAAACATTTCCAAAATAATTCAATAAATTTTGCTATAAGACTAGAAACCTATTTTTAGGTTCTTCTATCCCTTCAGCTTGTAGCAATCAATACAACTACATATTAAATTTTTTTAGAGCAGTGATTCTCAACTGGGGTGATTTTGTCTTCAGGGGATATTTAGCAAAGTCTGGAGGCATTTTTGGTTGTCACAACTGGAGGTTGCTGCTTATATCTAGGGAGCAGAGACCAGGGATGCTACAAAACATCCTACAATGCATAGGATAGCCCCTTTAACAAAGAATTATTCAGTCCCAAATGTCAATAGTTTCATGATTGATTCAGAGCATAATTAGATAAGTATTGTATGTTAGCCAGCAAGGCTGAGAAAAGACACCTAGCAGAGCTTGGATAGTTGACAAATGAAATCCAGATAGCCAATACACTGTCTTCTCACATTCTCACTGGCTACTGCTTGTCAGTTCTATCTTGTAGCACTTCCTTCTCTGATCTATTCTTCTACCTTAGCACACAAGGAAGACTGCCCTATTCCTGGGTCCCTAGTTGGTGTCACCTCTTAACCAATTTGTGAACTAGACTAGACGAAATGATCATTTTTGTTCCTTCCATCTCTGACATTGCACAATTCATGTGTTTACCAATTTTGTTTTTGACAGAAATCCACAAAGGGGGTAACTAAACAAAAGGCACATATTACACACACACACACACACATTCTTGATAAAAACCTCAACAAAGGGGGTTTAGAAGGAACATACCTTAACATAATAAAAGTCATATATGAAAAACCAATAGCTAACATCATACTCAATGGTGGAGCAACTGATAGTTTTTCTTCTAAGATCAGGAACAAGACAAGGCTGTCCACTCTCACCATTGTTTTTTATTCAAAATAGTACTGGAAGTTTTAGCCACAACAATCAGACAGGGCATCCAGATTGGTAAGGAAGAAGTAAAACTATCACTACTTCATATGGCATGATCCTATATATAGAAAACTCTAAAGACTCCACCAAAAAACTATTAAAAGTAATTACTAAATTCATGTAAGTCACAGGATATAAAAATCAATATACATAAACCTGTTTTTATACACTAGTAATGAAGTAGCAGTAAGAAATTAAGAAAACAGGGGCACCTGGGTGGCTCAGTCGGTTAAGCGGCTGCCTTCGGCTCGGGTCATGATCCTGGAGTCCCAGGATCGAGTCCCATATCGGGCTCCCTGCTCTGCGGGGAGTCTGCTTCTCCCTCTGACCCTCCTGCCTCTCATGCTCTCTCTCTCTCTCTCATTCTCTCTAATAAATAAAATAAAATATTAAAAATAAAGAAATTAAGAAAACAATTCCATCTACAATTGCACCAAAAGAATAATACATCTAGGAAAAAACTTACCAAGGAGGTAAAAGATCTATATTCTGAAAACCGTAAGATACTGATGAAAAAAATTGAAGTTTATACAAACAAATGGAAAGAGATTCCATGCTCAGGATTGGAAGAATTAATACTGTTAAAATCTTCATATTACCCAAAGCAATCTCAGATTCAATGCAGTCTCTCTCAAAATACTAACAGCTTTTCACAGAACTAGAACAAATAATCCTAAAATTTCTACGGAATCACAAATTACCCCAAACAGTCAAAGCAATCTCGAGAAAGAAACACAAAGCTGGAGGTAGCACAATCCCAGATTTCAAGATACACTACAAAAAGGCTACCTACTGAATGGAAGAAGATATTTGCAATTGATATATTCAATAAGGAGTTAATATGTAAAATATATAAAGAGCTTTTAAAACTTAACACCAAAAGATCCCAAACAATCAGTTAAAAAATGGGCAGAGGACTTGCCTGAAATAGAAATTTTTCTAAAGAAGATATACACATGACCAACAAACACATGAGAAGATGCTCAACATCACTAATCATTAGGGAAATGCAAGTGAGATATTTCATACCAGTTAGATTGCTAGTATCAAATGAACAAGTGTTGGCTAGGATGTGAAGAAAAGGGAATCCTTGCATACTGTTGGTAGGATGTATGATTGGTGCAACTACAGTCTACAACAGTATGGAGGTTCCTCCAGAATTTAAAAGTAGAGATAGAATGTGATCTAATAATTCCACTAGTGGGTATTTACCCAAAGAAAATGAAAACACAAATTTAGGAAGATGTACGTACCCCTTATGTTTATTGCAGATTTATAATAGCCAAGATATGGAAGCAACCTAAGTATCTATTGATGGATGAATGGATGAAGAAGTTGTGGTGCATATACAAAATGGAATATTACTCAGCCACAAAAAAAGCATGATATCTTGCCATTTGCAACAACATGGATAGACCTAGAATGTATAGTGCTAAAATGAAATAAGTCAGGCAGAGAAAGACAAATACCATACAACTTCACTTATATGTGGAATCTAAAAAACAAAACAAACAACAACAATAAAAAAAAAATGCAGAAATAGACTCAGAGAATAGAGTGGTGGTTACCAGAGATGGGAGGATAGGGGAATGGGCAAATTGGTAGAGATTAAGAGATACAGACTTCCAGTTATAAAATTAGTGACAGATGAAGAGGACAGCATAGGGAATAAAATCAATTGTTATAACATTGTATGGTGACAGATTGTAACTAAACTTATCATGGTGAGCATTGCATAACAGAATTTTCAAATCACTAAAGTTGTACATCTGAAAGTAATATAGCATTGTATATAAACTATATTTCAATAAATTTTTTAAAAAATTCAATGTTTGATAAATTGAGCTTAATCCAGAGAAGTAACAGTATAAAAACAATTTATGATTTCAGATTGCAAATTTTGCATAAGTTTATTTGTACTCTCAAGTAGACTGTGATCATTCAATCAAATAAGCTTTGAAAATGCTGATCTTCCTTATCTCTTCCTGTCCCTTCCTCTTTTCCCCTTTCCTTTTCATTCAGCCCCCTTTCCTAACATCACTTATTTTATATTTTGAAATTAGTTGTTTTCCTAACCGGTTAACAAAGAACATGAAATCCATGAGCTACTTAATGTTATCCTGAATTGCTGCAATTCCATGTATATGCTATGTCTATCGTGTACAGCCCCTGGGTCTTTTTGTCTCTAAACAACATTAATTTTTTGTTTGTCCTTCTGTGTTCTGTTACTCTGCATCAGAGGTATTGTGCCACATTACTGATTTGCACCATTCCAGTCAGATCACACACAATACAGCACAATTCAGCAGGAGTGATCATAAAAACAGAATTATCTTTCACCCTAGGAGGTTTGCCCTTCCTGGTAAAGGTTGAAAGAAATGTATGGAAGCTCATACTAATACTGTTTACAGCTTACCAGGCTGTGAATACAACACAACTTTAGTAAGGGCAGCTCACTGGGCATTTTTGAGTGGGCTGAAAGGAGTATAGTGAGGAGATATACGTAAAAAGTACCTGCCAGCAAAACCCATAGTAATGGAGTGCCATCAATACATAAGCCTTAAAAATACCAGCATTATCCAATTGCTAAAGCATTGTCAAGATAAAACACTTAGATTTCAATTTCACAATGCATCCTTTTTTTTTGCTTTTATTTCAGTGTTCCTTGGGATGAGGACGACACTTGTAAACATTCATTTGTCTTAATAAAATTGTGCTTCCATAAAAAACCCATTAATTCTAAAATGAGTTTAGATGGGACCTAAGGGTAAAGATAGAGTAAAACTAAAACACAGTGTCTCTTTCCCACAGTATCTCCTTTCTACTCCTAGAAAAAAAGGAAAACTTCCACAGCCATGACCACCTCAACAATAATATGAAAAGGATAAGAGTGATATGGAAGCCAAAGATAGAAAATGCAAGATTCTTATGTAGCTTGTAGTTTTTCTGGGCTGCTATGCCTTCTTTCTCATTACCCAGAGATAGTGCTGGGGAGACAATGTGAATGTGCAGTATGTATATATGTATGTATATATTTATTTATTTTTAGATTTTTATTTTCAGAGAGAGAGTGCACAAGTAAGGGGAGTGGCAGTCAGAGAGAGAAGCAGGGAGCCCGATGCAGGACTCGATCCCAGGACCCTGGGATCATGGCCTGAGCCAAAGGCAGACACTTCACCAACTTAGCCACCCAGGCATCCCAAATGTGCAGAATTTAAAGAAACTATCCAACTTAGATTGAAGGTGTGACTAGCTGCCTGGGTCAGAGGGGATCACAGAAAAGCTACTGGAAGAAGTTTCTACCTACAGTGACAAGATCTCAGGGGACAAGGTGGAACCATCTGGGCTTCCCCCATTACATAAAATCTTATTTTGGGGGAGGAGTGAAATCATAGAGGTAGCAGCTAATAATCAAAATCAAATGAAGTTAGGGCTGCCTGGCTAGCTTAGTCAGTGCAACATGGAACTCTTGGTCTTGGAGTTGTTAGTTTGAGCCCCAGGTTGGATGTAGAGATTACTTAATAAAATCTTTAAAAAAAAATCAAATGAAGCTAAATATCTCAGGTAGTAAAATGGAATTTATTAGAATGAAATATAAAGGGAAATAGGATAATACCTTTGGAAGAAGAAAAAGTGGGAGGGCACATAAAAAGCCCCAGATGCTATGTGACCTCCTGTCCGCCAGCTATCAACATTGGTGCCATAGGCATCCTAATATATTCCCTATTAGATGCAGATTCCAGTTCAGGAAATCCAGGGTGAGGCCTGGGATGCTGCATTTCTAATAGGCTCCCATGTGATGCTTGCGTTGCTGGCCCATAAATACTTCAAGTAGCAAAGAAACAGAAGAAATTAACAAGCGGACCTGGATCCATGATAGAAACATGTTTTAAGTTCAACCAGGAAAAGAAACAGGGGCAACAGGGGAAAGGGGGAGAGAGTGTTGTTTGATTGGTTCAGTGTCCTAGATCATTGCTCCCATGTTCCCTACTATTGCTGTGTCAAAATATAAGAGCAGAATCTACAACCTCCAGCAACACATACATACTCCAAATGAGCTCTGCCTTCTCCCCTTCAGTCCTCTTCTTACACACACACACACACACACACACACACACACACAGCTATTCTTAACACCTCTGACTACAGAAAAAGCACAGTGTAGTTCTGAAGTGAAGACAATCTATCCTTAAATAAGATGGCAAAACGTACAGGAGAATTTATCCAGATTATATTAGAACAAAATAAAATCTTGAAATAAAGACTCTCTGTTAAGCCAAAGCAAGGAAAATGAAAAGGCAAAGACAAGTATGCAAAAATACTTTAAAGTGAAAAATAAAGGAATAAAACAGGAAAAAAGCAGATGAAGACCTCAGTCTAGAAGAAAATATAAAGATCAAAATTATATTTCCTATGAGCGATTCACACTACAGAGGAATTTAAACTGGAGCAATTCAAAAAAAAAAAAAAAAAAAAACTGGAGCAATTCAGAGATAACTTAAAAAAAGAGCTAGCTGAAATTTTGCATAGCTGAGAGTAGATCATTACAAATAAATGTAAACAAAATAAAAGAATGTATGCATGACCCGTACTACTAACAGTGAGGGAGACTGTATAAAATCCTTGTGATTGCAGAGAAGAGATGAGACTATTGAATAAATAACAATATTAATAAAGTCAGGAACATATAGATAATACAAGAATATTTAGTGTTACCAAATTAGAGATGTGAACATATAGAAGTGCTCAATGAGTTAACAGAAGATTCCAGTTAATGATGTTTAGTTATATATACAAATTTATGTCAGGTTTTATAAATTCAATGTTTATAGCAGCAATGTCCACAATAGCCAAACTATGGAAAGAGCCAAGATGTCCATCAACAGATGAATGGATAAAGAAGCTGTGGTATATATATACGATGGAATATTATGCAGCCATCAAAAGGAATGCAATCTTGCCATTTGCAACGACGTGGATGGAACTGGAGGGTATTATGCTGAGAGAAATATGTCAGAGAAAGACATGTATCATATGATCTCACTGATATAAGGAATTCTTAATCTCAGGAAACAAACAGGGTTGCTGGAGTGGTGGGGGATGGGAGGGATGGGGTGGCTGGGTGATAGACATTGGGGAGGGTATGTGCTATGGTGAGCACTGTGAATTGTGTAAGACTGATGAATCACAGACCTGTACCTCTAAAACAAATAATATATTATATGTTAAAAAAAAAAAAGAAGATAGTAGGAAGGGAAAAATGAAGGGGGGGATATCGGAGGGGGAGATGAACCATGAGAGACTATGGACTCTGAGAAACAAACTGAGGGTTCTAGAGGGGAGGAGGTGGGGGGATGGGTTAGCCTGGTGATGGGTATTAAAAGGTATTGAATGGAGCACTGGGTGTTATACGCAAACAGTGAATCATGGAACACTACATCAAAAACTAATGATGTATGGTATGTGCTATGGTGAGCACTGTGAATTGTGTAAGACTGTTGAATCACAGACCTGTACCTCTGAAACAAATAATACATTTTTGTTAAAAAAAAAAAAAAAGAAGAAGAGGATAGCAGGAAGGGAAGAATGAAGGGGGGGAATCGGAGGGGGAGACGAACCATGAGAGACTATGGACTCTGAGGAACAAACTGGGGGTTCTGGAGGGGAGGGGGGAGATGGGTTGGCCTGATGATGGGTATTAAAGAGGGCACGTATTGAATGGAGCACTGAGTGTTATACGCAAACAATGAATCATGGAACACTACATCAAAAACTAAGGATGTAATGTATGGTGATTAACATAACATAATAATAAAAAACATAATGATGTAATGTATGGTGATTAACATAACATAATAAAATTAAATTAAAAAAAAAAAGAAAAGAAAATCATCCAGATGTATCTGGCCCCAACTTCTGAAATTTTCTTTTCAATGTTGTGTACTTAGTACACTTTTGTACTATTTTGTGATCTTAGTTGCCAATTCCCAAGCAATAAAAAAATAACTACATTAAAAAATAAGAAACTGAGGCAAGTTAAATGCATATGATGGATATAGCTAGATTGCACTGTATATAAATAAAATATAACTGAAGAAAACTACTTACAGGCATTAAACATTAAGGACAACTAGCAATCAAAGCAAACAAAGTGAACAGGCCATTTAAGTACATCCTTTTCAGGAAATTACTGAAAGATAGGCAAACAAGAGGGTAATCCAAGAGAGACACAGAAATAAAATCTAAGAAAAGAAGGCAAATTGAATCTTCAGACAGATGGTGAGGGGGACCTAGGATGATAGCTGTGCAGCAAGCATGAAGAGTAAACATCTAGTCCAGATTAGCGGGCTCAGGGAGGGATGTGCCAAAGATTATGCAATGGATAGACAATTGATATGTTTGGACATATTGAAATGAGGTTTCCACTAGGGTAAGATTTTGGGGAAGAATTAGTAATTAATACAAGAAAAACTAAGCAAACAAAAAGTAAGATAATGATTAACTCCAGGAAAAACCATAAATTGTTCAAGATAAAAAAAATCTAAGTATAGTTTCCTATGTGGATCTTTTGTAAATAGCATTCACATAGTAAAAAATATGAAGTCTGAGATAGAATTATATGGATAGTATGTATCAGATCAAATAACTACAACCATGTAATATTTTATTTGTATTAAATTAAATACACCGGGTAGACCATTATCATCCATTTTTTATAGAGGAATTTGTCTAGCTTTATATTTTTAACAAGAGCAAAAAGGAATATTTTCTTGAAATATAAGAAAGGCCCATTTGTGTTGCAGTAATATGTGCATAAGGAAAGTCAGTGCTAAATACATTCTGGTTAAGCTATTGAAATTTAAGAATTATTAAATGATTTTTTTAGGCATCTGAATAGGAATAAAATCCAGACTAGTATCAGCTAGTATTAATTTGTTCATTCCACAAATGCTTTTGGAGCACTGCCCTGAATAAGATTTTATTCAGGACACAAGAAAAAAAGAAAAAAAAAAAAAAAAGACAAAACTATCTTCCTTCATAGAGTTTATCTTCTCATTAACTTAATGCCAGAAGACAGTGGAACAATGCGTAAAAGTTCTGAAAATATTAAATGCAGATCCAATACTATTTAAATGAAACAGGAATAAAAAAAAAAAAAAACTCTCAAACATTAAAATGCTCAGAAAATTCAGCGCCCATGAACTTTTTTGGTTCAAGCCAACCAAGAGTTAGTTCCAAATAAATAACTCAAAAATAGACTGTGGTAAAAGAACCAGGAATAAGCATTCCAATAATTTAAATGTAAACCTATTTTGAAATAACTGAGAATTTTATTATGAAATGTAATGAAGTTCATTTTAACATACATGATTATTTATAATTTAACATCATTAAGAGCCAAAGTAGGTAGGTAGAAAAAGTACATCTTTTCTTTTTATAGCGTATCTAAAAAAATATTGACTTTAGTTTCTTAATTTTTGTAATAATCTTTACTTGAGAGAGATATTTTTAGTAATTTTTATGTCTAAGAGTGATTTAAAATACATTCAGAGGTAGTCAGGAAAAGATGGTAGAGTAGAAGGATCCAGCGTTCATCTTGTCCCACAGATACACGGAGGTAACAGCTATCTCTATGAAATTAACTCTAAAAATGACCTGAAGACTGACAGAGCAGATTTTCCCCAATTAATCATAGAGAGGTGGCCACATCAAAAATAGTAGGAAGGATGAGACAGGTTTGGGAACCAAATCCTCCACAGGACTAACCACAAATGGGAGGGACATCACAAGCATGGAGGAGTTGAGAGGAGCAGATCCCACACCAGTCATCTCTGGCACTGGGGACTCACCCTGGGAATATAAGTACCCATAATATCTGGCTTTGAAAACCAGGAAGGTTTAACTTTGGGAACTTTAAAATTCAGTAGGGTTAAAGCCCGGAGAGCCAAAAGGCAATAGAAAACTGAACCGGTGCCCTTAAAGAATCAGCATAATAAATAACTTTGCCTGAGATACAGCATAAAGGCAGCAGTTTGAAAAGCACCTGCAGTACATGTGAAGGAAATATATTGACTAATCTTAGAATGTGTATAGAAGGGGAAGAGATCTTCAGGAGATTTCTCCAGGAACAGAAGTGCTGGCAGGTGCCATTTCTCTTCCCACACCCCTGCCTAGATAGCCCGACTCTTGCTGGAGCCAGTTCTAACCCTCTCTACCTTGCTAGCATCACTTGCCCTGTTGTGCTCTGCCCTGGCATTGCCTTGTGGACCAGCCCCATCTAATCTACTTATGTGGGTAGGCATCCTTCCAGAGCTGCTCCTGTCCTACCACATCCTGAAGGCAGCCCTGGCAGGGACCTGTGCCACACCAAAATGACTTTTTCCCTGGGAAAGAACGCAAAGAACCCCACACCCCAGTGTGCCCATAATTCCTGCATCCCAGACTCCAGCTGGCTGTGCAGGGAACAACCCCTGCCCCATGGTGTACTTGCAATTGTAGCAAGAAGGCTAATTGCAGATACCTAATCAGATTTCTGACCCCTCCAATCAAGGAGCTTCCAGACAGACCCCTCAATGGTACAGGGGCCAAACCCTGCCAAATGCACCACAAGCAAAATGGTCATAACAGCCAGCTGGGCTGAAGGCAATCATGGCTCAGCCACAACAGTAGGACACACACAGTCCACACAAGGGATACCACCAGAGCACCTAACTCTGGAGACCAGGGGGACTGAGCTACAGAGCATTGCAAAACTTCTTCTACACAAGGCCACTATTTTTAAAATCATGAGATGTAGCTGACTTACCTGATACATAGAAACAAACACAGAGTTAAGACAAAATGAGGAGAGTGGGGCACCTGGGTGGCTCAGTCGTTAAGTGTCTGCCTTCGGCTCAGGTCACGATTCCAGGGTCCTGGGATCAAGCCCCGCATCGGGCTCCCTGCTCAATGGGAAGCCTGCTTCTCCCTCCCCCACTCTCCCTGCTTGTGTTCCCTCTCTTGCTGTGTCTTTCTCTGTCAAATAAATAAAATCTTAAAAAAAAAAAAAAAAAGACAAAATGAGGAGAAAGCATCATGTCCCAAATGATAGAACAAAATCACTGTAGAGAAGTGAAATGAACTGGAGATAAGCAATATGCATGATAAAGGATTCAAAGTAATGGTCATAAGGATACCTACTGAACTTGAGAAAAGAATGGATGATCTCAGTGAGAACTTCAGCAAAGAGGTAGAAAACATAAAAAGAACCAATCAGAGATGAATAATTCAATAACTGAAATGAAAAAATGCACTAAAGGGAATGTGCATTAGAGGATGCAGATTAGAAGATGCAGAAGAACAGATCAGTAATCTGGAAGACAGCATAATGGAAAGCGACCAAGTTGAAAAGCAAAAAAATGAGAATAGGTTAAGTCAGGTGTAATAACATTCATATTATTGGGATACCAGAAGGAGAAGAGAGAGAAAGGGGCAGAAAATTTATTTGAAGAAGTAACAGGAATTTCCCTAATCTGGGGAAGGAAACAGAAATCCAGAGTCACAGAGAACACCCAACAAGATGAACCCAGGGGCACCTGGATGGCTCAGTGGGTTAAGCGTCTGCCTTCGGCTCAGGTCATGATCCCAGGGTGCTGGGATCGAGCCCTGGATTGCGCTTCCCGCTCAGCAGGAAGCCTGCTTCTCCCTCTCCCTCTGCCTGCCACTCTGCCTACTTGAGCTCTCTATCTCTCTGTCAAATAAATAAATAAAATCTTTAAAAAAAAAAAAGATGAACCCAAAGAGGTCTACACTAAGACATACAATAATTAAAAGGACAAAAAGTAATGATAAGGAGAATTTTTAAAACATCAAGAAAAAAAAAAATATTTACAAGAGAAATTCCATAAGGCGATCAGCTGATTTTCAGCGGAAACTTTGCAGGCCAGAAGAGAGTGTCATGGTATATTCAAAGTTCTACAAGTTAAAAAAAATTTACAACAAAAGAATACCCAGCAAGGTTATCATTCAGAACTGAAAGATAGATAAAAAATTTCCCAAAAAATAAATGTTAAAGGAGTTTATCACCACTAAACCAATCTTGCAAGAAATGTTAAAGGGAATTCTTTAAGTGAAAAGAAAAGGCCATAAATAGAAGAAAATTATGAAAGAAAACAATTATGGTAAAAGCAAACATATCATAAAGATAGAATAATCACTTATAAAACCAGTGTGGAGCTTTAAACAAAAAAGGGGCAAAAAAAAATCAATTATATTTATAAAAATTAGTCAATGGATACACAAAATAAAAAGGTATAAAATATGACATCATATATATATATATGCTCCCAACACTGGAACACTTAAATATATAAAGCAATTTATTAATAGACATAAAAGGAGAAATTGACAGCAATAGAAGGGGACTTTAATACCCCACTTACATCAATGGATCAATTATCCAGACAGAAAATAACAAGGAAATAGTGGCTTTGAATGACATATTAGACCAGATGGACCTAACAGATATACAGAGAACATTCTGCCCAAAAAGAGTAAAATACATTCTTTTCAACTGCACATGAAACAGTCTCCAGGATAGATCACATGTTTGGCCAACAAAACAAGTCTCAATAAATTTAAGAAGATTAAAATCCTATCAAGTATCTTTTCTGACCACATGGTATGAAACTAGAAATTATGAGAAAAAATCTGGAAAGAACCCAACACATGGAGGATAAACAACCTGCTACTGAATAATGAATGGATTAACCAAAAAAATCAAATATATTAAAAAAAATACAGGAAGATGAATGAAAATGAAAACACAATAGTCCAAAAGCTTTGGGATGTAGCAAAAGTAGTTCTAAGAGGGAAGTTTATTTATAATGATACAGGCCTACCTCAAGAAACAAGAAAAATTTCAAATGAATAACCTAACCTTACACCCAAGGGAGCTAGAAAAAAGAACAAAGACCAAAACTAGTAGAAGCAGGAAATAATAAAGATCAGAGCAGAAATAAATGAAATAGGGACAAAAAAGATCAAGAGCTGTTTCTTTGAAAATATAAACAAAATTGATAACCCTTTTCTTTTCTTGACAAGTTTTGCTAAAGAGAGAACTCAAATTAATGCAGGAAGAGAAATAACTGACATGACAGACATATAAAGGATTATAAAAGAATATTATGAAAAATTGTATGCCAACAAATGGGACAACCTAGAAGAAATGGATAAATTCCTAGAAACCTACAATGTCCCAAAACTGAATCGGGAAGAAATAGAAAATATGAACAAACAGATTACTAGTATTGAAACTGAATCAGTAATCAAATCTTTCCCAATAAATAAAAGCCCAGATCCATATGGCTTCATAGTTGAATTCCACCAAACATTTAAAAAGTTAATACCTGTTCTTCTCAAACTATTCTACAAAATAGAAGAGGAAGAAAAACTTCCAAATTCTGTGTATGAGGCCATTATTGCTCTAATACCTAAATCAGACAAAGACACTCTAAAGAGAGAGAGAAAACAAACAGACCAGTATCTCTGATGAACACAAATGCAAAAGCCTCAAAAAACATTGGCAAAACGAATTCAACAATAATTTAAAAAAAAAATTCACCACAATGTCCATACTAAAAAACAATCATTCCCCCTTCCACCAAATGAGATTGATTTCAGGGAGGCAATGTTGTTCAATATTTGCAAATCAGTCAATAGGAAACACCATATTAACAATAAGAGAAATGATAAAACCATATGATCATTTCTATAGATGCAGAAAAAGCTTTTGATAAACTACAACATCTTTTTCATGGTAAAACTAAAAAGTGTGTTTAGAAGGAACATGCCTCAACACAATAAAGATATGAAAAACCCACAGCTAACATCATATTCAATGGTGAAAAGCTAAAAGATTTTCCTCTAAGATCAGGAACAAGACAAGGATGTCCACCCTTACCACTTACCAACATAGTACTAGAAATTCTAGATGCAGCAATCAGATAAGAAAGAAAAGGCAACGAAATTATTAATGAAGAAGCAAAATTGTCACTATTTACAGATGACATGATACTACGCATAGAAAACCCTAAAGATTTAACCAAAAAACCATTAGACTAAATTCAGTAAAGTTGTAGGATACAAAATTAATATATAGAAATCAGTTGCATTTCTATACACTAGTAAGTAGCAGAAAGAGAAATTAAGAAAACCATCTCATTTACAATTGCATTAAAATTCCTTACCCCATACACGAATATAAACTCAAAAGGAATTAAAAGCCTAAATGTGAAACCTGAAAATATAAAACTTCTAAAAGAAAAAATAAGTAGTATTCCCTTTGACATTGGCATATTTAAGGATAGATCTCAGGCAAGGAAAACAAAAGCAAAAATAAACTAATGATACTACACTAAAAATTTTATGCAGAAAAGAAAACCATCAACAAAATGAAAAGGCTAGCGAAATGGAGAAGATATTTGCAAATGATAGATCTGATAAGTGATTAATATTTAAAATATATAAAGAAACTTACACAACTCAACACCAAAGGAAAGTAAATAATCTGATTAAAAACTTATCAGAGGTTCTGAATAGACCCAAAGAGGACATACAGATGGCCAATAAACACATGAAAAGATGCTCAACATCATTAATCATCAGGAATACAAATCAAAACCACAATGAGATATCACCTCACACCAGTCAGAATGGCTAGTATCAAAAAGACGAGAAATAACAAGTACTGGGGAAAATGTAGAGAAAAAGGAACCCTCGGGCACTGTTGATAGGAATGTAAATTGGTGTGACTGCTGTGGACACAGTATAGAAGTTCTTCAAAAAAAAAAAAAATAGAAATACCATATGACCCAATAACTCCACTATAGGATATTTACCCAAAGAAAATGAAAACACTTAATAAAAAAAGACATGTTTTATGTTTATGGCAGCATTATTTACCATAGCTAAGATATGGAAGCAACCCAAGTGTTCATGAATAGATGAATGGATAAAGTGTGAGATACACACACACACACACACACACACACACACACACACCCCAGGAATATTATTCAGCCGTAAAAAAAGAATGAAATCTTGCCATGTCTGACAACATGGATGGGCCTAAACGATATTATGCTAAGGGAAGTCAGAGAGAGAGAGAGAGAGAGAGAGAGAGACCATATGATTTCACTTATATGTGGAAACTAAAAAACAGAAACAGTCTCTTAAATACAGAGAACAAACTGGTGGTTGCCAGAGAGGAGGTGGGTGGAGGATGGGTAAAATAAGTGATGGGATTAAGAGGTAGAAACTTTCAGTTCTAAAATGAGTAAGTCATGGAAATGAAAAATACAGCATAGGGAATAGAGTCAATAATATTGCAATAGTGTTGTATGCTGACAGATGGGTGATCATTAGTAATGTGTAGAATTGTCAAATCACTGTGTTATACATCGGAAATGAATATAACATTGTAGGTCAATTATATGTGAATAAAAAATAAAAAATGCACCTGGACTTCAGCAATTTCTTCAGCATTTCCAGGGGTTTTGTTTGTTTGTTTTTGTTTTTAATTCTAGTTTTAAAGTGAAATTATAGTTGATAGTTTGTTTTATACACATGTGCATATATATAACTTTATGTTTGACTTTGGGGTATTTTTATTTTTTGTTTGTTTGCTTTGAGTTTATTATAGTAAGATGTGTATCTTTTTAAACAAATAATAGAGACATTTTATATATAAAAATATTTTGCAGGGTTTTTGTTTTGCCCTACTCGTTTTTCTAAATACTTTTTGCATCACATTTAGATGATTGGAAAGTATGTTGGATATCATCTTTAAACTCCGATCAAGAAATTGTCATGAAAAGGGTCAAGATATAGCAAAACCTTCCTGGTACTGCCCCAAAAAACAATATCAGGGATGCTATGGTAATTACACAGATTCCAGGTGAAGGCTGTTGTTACACACAGACAAATTGGTCACTTCCAGGACAATAAGGGATTGATAAAAATCATGTTGCAGGACACTGGAGAGAACAAAATGCCTTGGAATTTCAAGAATGTTCTAAAAATAAACTTTGAGCAATTACAAAAATCTGGAAAATCTGCAAACACTGGGGAATGACCCCTTTCTGAACTTGCAATAGAATCAGCAATCTCTCAAAAACATACCAAGTGGAGAAATTCAGATGGGTCCAAACTAGATATTGTTCTCTCATCCACACCTGAGGAGAAATTGGTGACACCACTGTAAGTTATTCAGTTGTAGTCGTTTATAGTTTAATTCATACATAGGGTAATCCAACCATATCCATTGTGTAAACTTAGTTTGCCTTAGCTCATCATTTTATTGATCTGATGCAGTTAAAGAACTTCGACTTGCTCTGAATTAAAGAACCACATCACATGTTTTAATAAATTAACTCAAGCAATACATACCCAGTCAACACTGAGTATGTGGTAGGGATTCTGCTAGGTGCTAGGGTTACAACATTGAAGCTAGTTCCTACCTTGGGGAGTTTAGAACCCAGTGGAGAAGAGGACCAAACAGGCCAGTCTAATGCAGGGTGCTGCTCCCTCTTACTTTTGCAGTCAAAATGTTGGCCCACTCATTAGCAAAACTGGAAAAGAATGTTTCCAGAGTTCTGGCTTTCACGAGGCCCATTTACAAGCAGGTTTTTTTAGATGTTCCTCACACACTTTAGTTCTTTTCCAGCAAAAGCAGATGCCTCTAATCTGACCCATACACCTAAAATCTCACCTAGTTCTCTTTGTGATTATAACCCCCTTTCTGTACATGACTGATGAAGATTAAGGTTTGGCACATATTCAGAAAGCCTAAGCTCAGATTCCATGTTTAGCTTCAATCACATTATCACCTTTAACCAACTAGAAAAAGTACAGAGAAAATAGCCATGTCTCGTAATGTGACATCAACCCATCTTTTTAACCCTTCCCATGCATTTCACGGATGTTTCCTGAATCCTGCTAGGGGGTAGGCACTGTCACCTGTGTGAGCCCTTTAGCCAAACTTAATCCCTCAGTTTTCCCACACTCATCCTTCAATCTTCTCTACTCTGAAATCTTGCTCTTGTCTCCCTCTCACCTGGAATGTCCTTTTCTCGGCTTCTGAAATACCTCATTCCTGCTCACTCTTCACAGCCCAGTTTAGGTTCCAGACTTTGAAAGCATCCTCTCATCATTTCAAGCGATCTTACTTTCTAATCTTTTACAGAAATAGTTGCCTCTAGAACTAACTTGATACTTTGTAGGTCATGTTCAGTATTTCCAGGAAGCTTTCATTATGCTGGCTTTCCTCAAACTGAAATTCTGAAAGTTGGGGGCTTTGTTTTATTTGTGGTATCCTTTGCATTTTCTATCCCAGAACACTGCTCCTGGCACATATTTAATAAAGCTCAGTGAGCCTTTTGCTTGACTGTCACTTTCTCATTCCCCCATGTTCTCTTCTGGTAGTGCTCCATTCTGTATGGTGAAAGCCACTAGGACCTCCCAGAATTCTGCATTAAGGTACAGAGAGGCTGAATAAAGCGGGTTGTTCTAGGTACACATTTCTGCCTCCACAGGTAGCCCCTACTGTGGTAGATTGAGAAAAATAAGACTGCAGGAATCACTGTCACGCACTGACATACAGCATCGGTAAGTGCAGCTCAGGAGATGATAAACTAATGGAATGAGAGAGGGAAACTTGAATGGAACATTTAGACCAGAAAAATAAAACCGATCTCAAGATTTTTCACATTTTAGGTTTCATATTTCCCAAACGCATATGCCAAGTTCTGCCTACATTTCCCCTGGCACTCCATTTCTTCAAGTAGTTTTTTTTTTTTTTTATTATGTTAATCACCATACATTCCATCATTAGTTTTTGATGTAGTGTTCCAGGATTCATTGTTTGTGTATAACACCCAGTGCTCCATTCAGTACATGCCCTCTTTAATACCCATCACCAGGCTAACCCATCCCCCCACCCCCTCCCCTCTAGAACCCTCAGTTTGTTTCTTAGAGTCCATAGTCTCTCATGGTTCGTCTCCCCCTCCGATTTCCCCCCCTTCATTCTTCCCCTCCTGCTATCTTTTTTTTTTTTTAACATATAATGTATTATTTGTTTCAGACTTCAAGTAGTTTGTTAAAACACTCAGCGGGTCTCCATGAGAAATATAAGTGTATGAAAATGTAGGGTTGTGGAAAGGTAGATTGAGTGTGTGGGGGGGGGGTATGGCAATGGCAAAAACAGCCCTAACACAGATGAGTTCCCACACCATGTGTCACAATAAGAGAGAGAGAGAGAGAGAGAGACTCCCTTTCCCACTCTTGAGGGGTATGTAGCTATTTGAGAACACCCAAGACCCAATCATGACTACCAAAGACCCGTGCTGCATCATCCCATTGCTGGTGGCCAGGAGCCAGCGCTGTCATCACTCGGTTTTGTGCTGCTTAGGGCAGAAAATCTGATTGTTCAGCAACATGCAATCAGCTTAAAACAAATCTGGAAGATGTTACCCAAAGACGAGATGATATCCAGGCCCTGGAATTTTGTGCAAAGAAAATGAAGGATTTGCCTTAAGATAAGAACTGTATCTGAGGCAAGAAATTTGAGACCTTGGGACAAGATTCAAGTCAATAAGTTTAATAGTAAGTCTTTAAGAAACTGGGATTACAACCCAAACAGGCCAGGCAGGTCCTGCAGAGCAGTGAGAGAAGCCAGGGTCCAATTTCTAGAACTAAAATCCTCTCTGTCTTCTATGACTAGATACCACTTATATTCTTCAAAGAAGGTACACTCCCAAGAGAAGTGGAATTACATTTAAACACCGAGATGATGGAAGTCTTAAGAGCTGAACTGAGTCATGATTTAACTACTTATCATGTAGCCTCTAAACTTGAATATGTCATTCTGTCTCCATTAACCTTTTTTTTCCCCCTTTATTGGAAAAAATAGGGGTAGCAGTACTAGCTTTAGTAGTATTTGGGTACAAATCTCCTTTTCTTCCTTCCACATTCATTCCCCTACCAATCCTGGTGTGCTAATGTAGCAGAAGTGGGATTTATAATATTATGTGTGGTTACAGAAGGAAACAAGACTCTTAACATAAAAAGCTGCAGCAAATATATTATTAAAAGGTTACTCTACAGGGGCGCCTGGGTGGCTAAGTCGTTAAGCGTCTGCCTTCGACTCAGGTCATGATCTCAGGGTCCTGGGATCGAGCCCCGCATCGGGCTCCCTGCTCAGCGGGAAGCCTGCTTCTCCCTCTCCCACTCCCCCTGCTTGTGTTCCTGCTCTCGCTGTTTCCCTGTCAAATAAATAAATAAAATCTTTTTTTTTTTTAAAAAAGGTTACTCTACAAAATGCTCTCTGAGAAAGTTCACCCTAAGCCCTTTCTAGTCAATGCCCTGATCCTTTTTTCTCCACCTTCAGGGGCTAAAGTATGGCCTGCAGCCTTAATGACCGCCAAGGACACAAGAATGGGAGTAGTAGGAGGGTGAGCATGAGTGAGTCTTGAAAGGTGAGTGAAAATAGCCAATGCTGTTGAGTGCTTACTATTTGCTAGATACCATTTTAAGTACTACATATATATTATTTTATTTAATCCCTATAACAAACCCTTGAGAAAGGCCCTCTTAATACCCATTTTACAGATGAGGAAAGTCAGGTAGGGGGAGGTTAAGTAATGGAGTTACATGAAGTAAGTGGTAAAGCTAAATATCTGAGGTCTGAACTGAGACCCTGCTCTTTTCCATTAAACTTCACTGTGTAAGTGTGGAATTGCCCAGGCAAAGAGGGAGAGGAAGGTTGTTTGGGATAGGAGTCACATGAGTAAAGGTGCAAAGGTGTGAAATAGGATTGGTGCTGAGAGCTCTAGAAAATTCAGAAAGTATATAGGAGAAATTGTGAAGAAGTCAGTCATAGCCAAGTCCAGAAATGTTAGGATTTGCTGATTTATGAGTAGATGGATCAGCTTGTAATATTAACAGATGTGCTTTCCCTGGTATCCCCGGGAATCAACGACCTTTCCCTTGTCTGCTGGGCTAGGAGGCATCAGTTGTGCCAAGAGAGGATTGATAAATCAGAACAGAAAATATCAGTTTGAAAAGGGCTTTGGGATACCGGAGAATATCAGATTATTGTGTTTGTGAACACTAAAGAATTTGTGCAATAAAATTTTGACCAGAAAGACTTGGACTGATTCCTAATATGTAAGAGCAGTTCTCCTCTGATAATAATAATAAAAAAAAAAATCTACAGGTTGAGGAAAGGCAGAGAGGAAGGTAGGGATAATATAAACTTTGCATTAGGGTTGGGATGTCAGAGAAAGATGAATGTGCCTCAAAACTGAAACAAAGTCCAGGGAGCCAGCAAGATCCAGAGTTCCCCATTAACCAGTATAGTAAAGGCACAGTAGCATAGAAATGGCGTCATGGAACATCTAGGTAGAAAGATCTTGGCTGCAGCAAGTTTCCAGGAATCCCATAGTGGAAGCAGGTAAAGGTTGTCCACAAGCCAGAGAAGAGCTCAGTATCTCTTGCTAGAGAGCTGTCCTGGAGAGGCATGGTTGCAAATAAGGAGAAAAGAGCAACATGCATGTGCTGAGGAGTGGAGTTCACATTAGTGATCTAAGTCTCAAATAATGTCACTGTGATTGGACACAGACAACCTGGACTAGCTTCCTCTTGCCCCATCCATCTCTTACCATATTGTTTTAATACTAGGTATTCCTTTCTCAAGAATTGAGTTTAGGGGGGCACTTGGGTGGCTTAGTCGGTTGAGCATCCAACTTGATTTCAGCTCAGGTCATGATCTCAGGGTCCTGGGGTAGAGCCCAGTGTAGGGGTCCACACTGAGCATGGAGTCTTGAGATTCTCCTTCCCTCTGTTCTCGCACCACCACCCCTGCACACATTGCATGCACATGCTCACTGTCACTCACTCTCTGATAAAATAAGTAAAACCTTAGAAAAAATGAGTTTGGAGATGGGGAACTTTATTCAGTAAGAATTTAATTTGTAATACATAGTGAAAGGAAACTCAAAAGAGAAAAATTCAGTTATAGAAAAATTAAATTCCTTATACACCTCAATTTGTGACTTGGCATTCATGCTTACTATACACCAAAGTTTTACTTTTCATTGATATAGATACAGATATAATCTGCAATGTATAAGCAAATTGAAGGAATTACAGTCAGAGATGGATTTCAAAGAAACCAATCAACTGGGAAAGGACAGATGATTCGAGAATAGAAGGAAGCAGTGAGCCAGACTGGTGTGGGGAGTAGAACCAACTCCAACTTGATGAGCAGGTATTTCTCAGAAATGGACTAGATAGCAATTTTACATTGATTTAATTAATTTTTTAAAAATGTGCTTATTTCTTTGTCACCCTCTCTGTGTAGGACAGCAAAAGGACACTCTTTTCTTTCCATTTGTAGACTTCTCATCCCCTGTATGAATTTGATCCAGACAATTATTCCAGCCCTTTCTTGAACTGGTCCTGCCTATCCTATCCTTGGGATGCCTTAAATATTTATATCCTCATTCGTCAACTGACCCTTAACAATTCAGGATGGGGCATTTTATCTTTATTTTTTTTTAAGATTTATTTATTAGAGAGAGAAAGAAAGAGAGAGAAGAAGAAGAGAGAGGATGCACATGTGAGAGCCTGGAGTGGGTGAGGGACAGGGGGAAAGGGAGAGAATCTCAAGCAGACTCTGCACTGAGCATGGAGCCTGACCCAGGCCTTGATCTCATGACCCTGAGATCATGACCTGAGCCTAAATCAAGAATCAGTCGCTCAAATGACTGAGCCACCCAGGTGCCCTGATGATGGGGCATTTTATTTTTTGCATTTCTGCTAAATTCCTTGCAAAACTACCTCACCCAGTACTGTAAAACCTTGATGCTATAATTCAATTTTATAATACACTTCTATGAAGTTTTCGATTATATTGACTTCATTTAAGTTTTTCCAAACTTAAAAATATGAAGCCCGTAGTTAGATTTGCTTCTGAATTACAACAATGGTACCAAGGACTCCAGTTTAA
The DNA here is from genome assembly GCF_004348235.1 of Phoca vitulina. Taxonomy (NCBI): domain Eukaryota; kingdom Metazoa; phylum Chordata; class Mammalia; order Carnivora; family Phocidae; genus Phoca; species Phoca vitulina. The sequence goes on from NW_022589704.1 coordinate 83,163,061, forward strand.
TTTGAATCATTTTAAGCAACCACAACTTTGGGCAGCTCTGGATTTTCTTTATCTCCCCTTTTCATCTTAATATACACCAACATATAATAGCACTTTCCAATGATCTTTTTTTAAAGATATTTATTTGAGAGAGAGAGAGAGAGCACAAGCAGAGGGAGAGGGAGAGGGAGAATCTCAAGCAGACTCCGTGCTGAGCCTGGAGCCTAATGCTCAGCTTGATCTCAAAATCCTGAGATCATGACCTGAGCCAAAATCAGGAGTCGAATGCTTAACCAACTGAGCCACCCAGGTGCACCACTTTCCAATGATCTTAAACACTTATATAATCCTTAATTTCTCACCTCAAACTTCATTTTTATTATACCCAGATGCTTTTAGCAGTATTTGAATAATTATTTCTTTTCTTTTTCTGTAGTATGTGTCCTCTTATGACGTTACTATGAAGGGCATTTAAGCTACTCGTCTAAACTCAATTTTCTCATCTCCAAATACAAATATTAAGAAAAATTATTTAGCTAATACTTGCATGGCACTTGCAGTGTGCTGGGTTCTGTTCTAAGCACTTTGCAAATATTCATTTAGTTCATCTTCATAAGATCTCAAGGAGTAGATACTTCTCATATCCCTACTCTATGAAGAAACTATGGCACAAAGAGGTCAATTTATCCGAGGACACACAGCTACTAAATTGTGAACTAGGAGTTAAGCCCCTGGCATTTGACCATTACACAATGCTGCTTCTTCATTTAAGAAAAGCTTAGACTCTATCTGCATGTACAAGTTAAACAGAGTTTCTGCCCTTGAGGCACTGACAATGTCAGTACTAAAGTACTAACGGTACTGACAATTTAGTACAGATGCTTACACTCAAATGATCAATAATACTCACCTGCTTCAAACAACTATTGAGGATCTGCCTTCAAAGCATTGACCATACATCTGGCAGATGTTGAGCCTTATTAAATGTGGATTATAATTATACCCTAAAGACACTCTAATAGGCTTGCTAACCATTTGTTAGTCCACAGGAAACCTATCACTGGTCATATCAGCTCATGGGCACATACCAGGTGTCTCAAAGGAGTCTGGCACTAAAGAAAACTAGGATATGAATTTGTCTTTGCCAACTGCTCCATCTTTCAATATCAATACAGGGATGTACCTACCCTTTGGACACCTCAGACAAGCACAAAGAATTACCTTAAACTTGTGCTCTGAGTGAAACTTGCCACTTAAAATAGTAATTTACATTTGCATCGTGCCCAACTACTCTCCAGTCCAGGCTTTCCGACACCCAAGGTGAATTTCTGCTAGTTAAAACCAACAATTGGAAAGCAGAAGGTAACAGGCTGGGATTACCTCAGGGAGTTTTGCATCTCTATAGAGAGTGGCATGGACATTCCCAGTTAAGAAATGAGCAGAAGACACGAACAGACACTTTTCCAAAAAAAGACATCCAGGTGGCTAATAGATACATGAGATGATGCTCAACATCACTCATCAGGGAAATACAAATCAAAACCATGATGAGATACCATCTCACACCTGTCAGAATGGCTAAAATTAACAACACCCAAGAAACAACAGGTGTTGGTGAGGATGCAGAGAAAGGGGAACCCTCTCGCATTGTTGGTGGGACTGCAAACTGGTGCAGCCACTCTGGTGAACAGTATGGAGGTTCCTCAAAATGTTAAAAATAGAACAACCCTGTGACCCAGCAATTACACTACTAAGTATTTACCCAAAAGATATAAAAATACAGATTCAAAGGGATACATGCACCCCAATGTTGATAGCAGTCTTATCAATAATAGCCAAACTATGGAGAAAATCCAAGTCTTCATTAAGTGATGAATAGATAAAAATGTGGTGTATACACACACACACACACACACACACACACACACACACAGGAATATTACTCAGCCATCAAAAAGAATGAAGGCCACTTGCAATAACATGGATGGAGCTAGAGTGTATTATTATGTATTATTATGCTAAGTGAAATAAGTCAGAGAAAGACAAATACCATATGATGTCACTCATATGTGGGGTTTAAGAAAGAAAACAGATTGGGGCGCCTGGGTGGCTCAGTCGTTAAGCGTCTGCCTTCGGCTCAGGTCATGATCCCAGAGTCCTGGGATCGAGCCCCACATCGGGCTCCCTGCTCGGCAGGAAGCCTGCTTCTCCCTCTCCCACTCCCCCTGCTTGTGTTCCCTCTCTCACTGTGTCTCTCTCTGTCAAATAAATAAATAAAATCTTTAAAAAAAAAAAAAAGAAAGAAAACAGATGAACATATGGAAAGGGGGAAAAGAAAAAAAGGAGAGAGGAAAACAAGCCATAAGAGACTCTTAATGACAGAGAACAAACTGAGGGTTGCTGGAGGGAGGAGGGCTAGATGGGTGATGGGTATTAAGGAGGGCACTTGAGATCAGCACTGGGTGTTATTTGTAAGTGATGAATCACTGAATTCTACTCCAGAAACCAATATTGCACTATATGTTAACTAATAAAATTTAAATTAAATAAAAATAAAATAAAATAAATAAAACAACAGCTCAGTTGTCAAAACAACAACAAAAAAAGAATCTTCTTACACATTTTATTTCTTTGTAAAGCCCTGGAAAATAAATAATTATAATGGCTCACAAAGTTTGGGGGCTTATATGTATTAGGCATAGTTCTGTAAACTTCACATTTTCTTTCTCAAAACAATCCTTGGAAGCAGATGATATCAGTACTCTATTTTTGAGATGTGAAATGTGAAATTGAGGCTGGGAGGTTCAGTAATTTTCTCAAAATCCACATACCTGCTTAGGACTGAATGTATATTATTTCATAAAGCAAGCTTGGTTATCTATTGCTTCACAGAAAATTTCCACACAACTTAGCAGCTTAAAATAACCATTTTATTTTACTCACAAATCGATGGGTCTGGAACGTGGAAAGGGCTTGGCTGGGTTCATCTCTGATCCGTGTGGCGTCATAGGGAGCAGCATGGGCTAATGAATCTACTTTCAGTGTGGCTTCTTCCTTCACATATCTGTTGCCTCAGTGCTCCTGACCGTGCCTCGTCATCCAGAGCCTCCCAATGTAGCTTAGGCTTTTCACCGCACAGTGGGTTGAAGAGTCTCATTTCTAACATTGAAGCTGACTTTTAAGAGCAAGTATTCCCAGAGAAAAGAGCAGAAACTAACATTCCTCTTTAATGTAGGCTGGGAACTTCTACCTTATCTTAATGGCCAAAGCAGTCCAAGGCTACCTAACTTTACAAAGAGGGGAAATGGGCCCCACTCTCCATGGGAGGAGTGTCAAAGCATCTGCAGCTATGGTCAATCAATAAAGTGTCTGCAGCCTATTCAATCAATTAAGCATTTGCAGTCAGGTGGTGGCTTGGGCTGGAGGCCTTTGAGGCTCATTTGGGCGGGACAGCCAATTTGGCTCCCTCATAGCTACAACTGATGTTGGCAATTGGTTGAGAGCATGGATAAGGCTGTTGACCAGGGTGCCTACCCTACACATGATCTCACTATGTAGATCCTCAAGCATGGTGGCTGGATTCTTGGAGAAAGAGTCCTAACAGTTATCATTCCAGGAGACACAGCAGAAGCCGCAAAGTTCTGCCTCAATCAGAGGTCAGGCGGTCATTAAGAGGAGCTGATTCACAAGGAGAGTAAACTCCACCTCTTGGTATGAGGTGGGGCACCAACTTCTACCATGGCTGCAAGGCCTTCTCATAAAGTGGTTGCTGTCTATCAGAGAGCGTGCTTTTTTTTTTTTTTTTTACTAGTTACGTATTTCATGCAATGAAAGTTATGGTTTATTGTATTCACGAGGATGGAATGCCACTGACCGAGGGACCCTTAGCCCAGATGGACTGAACCATATGAAATATCTAATATTCAACCGGCTTTGACCGACAAAAATTGCAGTTTCATGATTCAATTTAAAATTTTAGGTGTCCATCAGCATTGAGATGTATAGTAAAAAAAAAAAAAAAAAAAAAAGCATTTTATATAAGTATTTAGCAGAATCAGAAAGGAAGCTTTGCTATCTTAACTTTTAGAGAAAAAAGGTCATTTTATGCTAGCTCCGAATTGCCAGACAAACATTTCTATCTTCTGCTTACTTACATCCTTTAGTCCAGATTCCTGAAGCCCTTCCTGGCATCGATTCTCTAAGTTTATGAGGCCAATGCTTATACTTGGTGAATACTCGTAAAGGCCTGCTCTCCAACCTTATCCCCATGGGAGGGAATAAGGTCAATTCACTGTGTCAGTAGCAATGAAAATGTTCTCCTTCATACCAAATCTTCTATTTTTCTTTGTGACTTTCCCAGTGTTGCTCCCAACATGAAGGACCTGTCTTACAATTTACTTCTAACAGAAAAGCTTTTCAATAATAGATTCCCCTGCGAAGCTCCCCACAGCTCTTAAAATGAGGGAAGGGAGCCAAACCTCAAAGCTCAAAGCTGACTACTTGCTGAGGTGGTATATTTTAGGAAGGAATTATTATGTGTCAATAACTCTCTTATAGTATGGTTTATATGGTACAAAACACTCAACAAATGTAAATTACTAACAGCGATGTGATTATGACTATAATTCTGTCTCCTTTGTCTTGCCATTACTTAGATAGTATTAATTGAAGCAAATATGTTTTCTCTCACACCTCAGAAATTTTAAATATTTCATGATATGTGGTTGAGACACCATAGTGTCTTCGGTCTCTAAGAGAACAAGTCTCATATCTTCTTGGTGAGGTTCTAAATCTTAACATAGGGAGTTTAGGGATTTTACTTGCTATTTGAAACACAACATTCTGATAATAACACTTCTGACTCCAGAAGACCAGGGTAGACAAAACTTGAAGTGGGAATTGGAGCAAAAGAGGTTGTCTCTCTCAGTGGTACCCTACAGCGGATTACAAGAGGGTGTGAACTCATGATATGTAAGTAGAAAAGAAAGGCTGCTAACATCAGTTCTATCTTTAAGGAAGTCTGGGCTCTGCTTGGTGTTTGGGCTGAGATACAAAACAATTTCTCTATTTTCCCAAATAGTTCACCCCTCCTTAATTATAGCTCTCAGACGAATGTTTTGTTACCATCAGAAAGCAGGCAAAGCAGGAAGGAAATAATCAGGCATTTTCACTTAGAACATTGAATTTTAATACCGTTTTTCCTCCTGCTAACAGACCTTCCAATTTTACTTCTTACATGTTTTAAGTATGATCAATTTTACCTTTCAAGATATTATTCCTCATCCATAAAATTACACAAAAATTGCCATAAACAAGCTGACTGAAAAGGAACAATCGTTGTACATTAAAAAAAATAACCTTCATGTTTATAGAAATAATAAAGCCCATGCAGTACTTCTTTTAAAGATCTTGCTCTAAACAAACTGAATTATTCATGCATAGAATTGTACAGCATTAGAACACCTGTTTTCAATCATGCATAATGTAAAATCACTCATTACCTCACAAGAGCCTCTACATCTCCAGCAATCAAATGGCATTGAAACAGCAAAACAGGTGCCTGGCAGGTGGATCCGAGCAGATGTTTTTGGCTTGCGTGCCTTTTCTTGTACAGGTGTGATGATCTTGTTTTCAACTGCATAATTGCTATTTAAATAGGTACTATTTGATTCTTATGTACTTTAATATTTATTTTTGCTTCTTCAATTCCTCTCTCTTTGCCACTGCCTGGGCTTGAGGTGGATTTGAAAGCTTTGGGGATCCTGCGAGGTGGAGAGATGCCAGCTGAAGGGGCCCGTTCCACTGTCTTTCACTGACTTACATGACCAAGGGATCTTCTGTTAAAAGTACGGCTTCTGAGTGAGCCCATGGAGTTTCAGCAGCATGGCTAACTACTGAGCAGGAAAGAAAAAGTTACTTTCCCTTGTTAGGTATCAGCCAAAGTCATATTTAACCATTTCCACTTGCATACCGTGAATTTTAAATGAAGTCAATGCAAATCCATGAGTGCAAATTAGAAAGAGAACATCTTTCTTCAGCTGCCGATACACAATTTATTGAACTTCTACAAAGATAGCTCTGTGTGTATCTTCCTTGTGAGGCGTCAAATTCATTTGCTTAAGCATGTTTTAGTAAAACATCTTTAAGTCTCAGCTGAAAATAGGGTTTTCACTTTGTACTAGATTTATCCAACATAAATTCATTCAAGCAGAGTAAGTAATGCATCTTTCAACAGGGGGTGTTGCAAGCACCTTATTTCCCTGTTTGTTTAGTTCTTCCTTTAAAAAAAAATGATCGACAAATTTATCAGTGAAAGGTGCCATATTGAAAGATGCAAAGACAGGCAACTTTATTTTTGATAACAGGTGCAGCATGAATTTGTGTGGTGTTCCATCCTTGCTGTCATTCTCTGCAAATCTTTGTGCCTGGTTTTCATGGGTTTACAGTGAGTTAGGCTGCCAGAGTGCAATTACAAGTCCACTCTGCTGACATAGTTTGAGGTTTGGGCACGCATATATCTCAAAAACTAAAGTCACCATCATGCCGGGCAAGTGAACACATGGACCATACCAAGAGCAAAATATGGCTTTGACATGTTACATTATACCACTGGTATTTTGGATAAGCTATGAAAAATATCCAAATATTTCTATGTAAAGAGAGCAATGTTTGTAGTCGTCCATATATTGTATCAATCCCAATACAGTTTCTAAGTATCTGAATACATGGGATCATTCATGAAGACCAAACACCCAGAGATGGCCACCTTTCTTTTCCCTGTTCCTCAAACGGTTTGGCTCTATGTAGACATGGCCCTGATATTAGTTATCTATGTAATGCCCTTTCAAATAAATAAGATTGTAGAGATACATAAGATTGTAGCTATTTTACCACCTGAAGTGTTAGAATTACTTGAGCTAATTTAATGGATTTTTAAAGTCAGATCAGAAAGTTAACCCACAGGTCTTATATTTTCACCTAAGGACTGGTAACTTGCTATATGAATGATCATAACTTTCTCTTGAGGTTGATCTCTAGCATAAATAAAATGAAAATAAAATGTCTGTTGCAGCATATAATAAGCTTATAGATCCAAGTCTTTCATATCTCTTATATTTATTCTACTTATATACTAGTTATTGATATTTTATTACTATAAATTATTTTAACTATCAGTTCCCCATGAATTAAAATCTGATTCCATGAACTAATCATCATCATCATAATCAATCACAATCACTATTAGCACACCATTACCACCAATTATTGAACACCTTTTGTGGGCCAAACATGATATTAAAAACTTTACATGCATTATTTAAATACTATGCTATATTATACATAATATGTACATTATGTTATCTTTATAATGTTTTATTATTTGAGTGTATTAGAAAAAATCAAACCTACCAAAGTCAGAGAATATGAAATCCATTGTTAAGTTTTGGTTTCAAGTTCTTTCTCAGTATAACTAATTTGGGCTTGTCAGGTAGAGTTCTGAGTTTTCAATACCTGAGGAGCTGGATATAAATTTGATATGACACTCTATCATATCCAGTATGTGGCATTGACAGAATAAAGGCAAACTAGTTCTAAAGAAGATATTTTCAAAACATTTCCAAAAGGCTTCTCAAATATAAATGTTATCCTAGAGATATGGATCCACTCTATTCTTAAGTGTGTGTGTGTGTGTGTGTGTGTGTGTGTGTGTGTGTGTGTGTGTGTTTGTCTCTCACATACTTACCGTTAGTAATCCATTTTTGTTTTTCAAAATGCAAATATATACTTAGGGCTGACTAGCTCAATGCAAGGATGTGCTTTCCCTGGACTAACTTCTACTTTTTTTTTTTTTTTTAAAGATTTTATTTTATTTATTTATTCATGAGAGACAGAGAGAGAGAGAGAGAGGCAGAGGGAGAAGCAGACTCCCCGCTGAGCAGGGAGCCCGATGCGGGACTCGATCCCAGGACCCTGGGATCATGACCTGAGCCGAAGGCAGATGCTTAACCATCTGAGCCACCCAGGCGCCCACTTCTACTTTTTAATACAAAAACAAACAACACTCTATATCATCTATAGTTAGGTAGCAATAGCAACTGAGAGAACACTAAATGAAGGCATTAATTACAATATAATTGAACAAAATATCTATAATAAAAACATAGAAGGTAAGGATATTTTTAACTTGAAAAATACCAAAATGTATTTGGAAGCAAATTAGAATAGGTAGGAAAATAGAGCAGATAAAACATGTCAAGAAAGCTCACGGGAGTGTGGAGCTTCAGTAAAATAGAAATTTAGGACAACAGAGGACTAAGAGGTCATCAAAAAACAAATAGCTACATGGTGACTTTGACAATAACTCATTACTGATATTTTTTGAAACTTTTGAAGTGTTGCTTAAGTGTGTTCCCTGAATTTATCTTGACTTTTTTCCACTATACACAATTTATATCATCCTATTATTTACATTCTTCTACATATGTGTTAGGACCAGCTGACACTGAAATGAACTGGTGCAAGCATACCAGGATGGATGCCTCTCAGGAGGGGTGACCGAGTTATTACGGAATTCTGCCAAATAGAAGGAAATGAAACCACGCTGAAAAGCAAAGCAAAAAATTAGGAGTTCAGGGATGAAATATTTTACGTTGGACATTAAATTGTATTTCCTGGAAACAGATAAACAAACAAACAAATGAAACATTTAAAGAAATACTAATGGATTTTTTTCTTCCCAAAGAAATTAGTGCCCCGGAATCTATTTGGAGATAGTAAGGATTGTGGTCAATAGCTCCCACAAACTACCTAGTCTTTAAGGTAATTCCCCATGCTCCAGAATCACTCTTTTCACCAGAGATTACAAAAATAACTTGTGGAGTAACTACCTGCTTGCTGCAGTTCCTTTCCTCCTAGCCTGCTTCAAAGGTGTCTCAAGGACACCCTTCTTCAGCTGAGGTGGAGAATGGCAGGAGAAAGAAATACCCCAGTGTATACTGAGAAGGTGTGGAAAATGGACATCCACCTCATTGACTTGGAAGGAAACCAGTGTCCAAAAGCAAGTCGTAGCTTAGAAAACTAGATGAATTTATTTTTCTAGGAAATACTACACACAGAACATTGAGGAGAATGGGATAAAGAGGCACAGAAATATTCAAGGAAAACAATTTCAATCTCTTCAACTCAATCACACACTCCAAAGCTAAGCTATTTCAGCGTTTTACATAAAAATGACATTTTTGGAGATCTATCCCCCAAGACGCCCAGTCCCAAAGAAGACCTTTGTTAACAGTACAATCTCAATTTTAATAGAACTCTGGTTGTAAGCAAATTTCCTTACAAATCTACTATAAAAGCCACAAAAAATTTAAAGAACAAAACTATAAAGGGTAGTTGTTTTAAAACATTAAAAGGTGTATTTTATGGCTGAGTATATCTTGAAGAAGTTGAAGTTGGTGGTAGCCACTGGTTTCATATATATGTGACCTGGTTACCCTCCCTCAAGCATCACAGGCTTCCATCTGCCATAGAGAATCTCTTTAATTTGTAATAACGGCAAAACTGGGTTGGTTTTCTGGTTCTTCCCCTTGTGACTCTACGTAGATTTCCTGAGCTTTCCAAAGTTGAGACCCTTCTCCATGTATAAGGCTTTGAGGATAAGTGTCCACAGGGTCTCCTGCCTCATTCATTCTTTCATGCCACAGTTTGCATTTCCCATTGTCTATTCTATGACTCAATTTCCCCAAACCAGTGCCAGTTTTCGGTGTTTTCTCTCTCTTGGCCAATAATGAGTATTCATGAAATTCTACTACTAGAACTGAGTAATTTGCCATATGTGTGCAGTGCTACAGTTTTTTACTGTCCTATAGATATAAAGTCATGGTCTTTTCTACATCATCCATATAAAAATACCTTTTGAACCACTAAACAAGATCAACATTTTCCTGGATTTTTCTTTACTTATTTTCATAAGAATTGTTTTTCAACACCTATTCTCTTGAAACCTGCCTTTAGAATCTTTATGCCCTGAGTAAATGAGTTTTCCAACTTTTGGGGGAAGTTTGCTTTCTTCAAAGCTAGGGGACTTGCAAAAACCTGTTCATAAACTGAAATAAACTCCAGGTCACAGATTTGCAGCATCGACTAGAAAGCCAATGACCTAGGACAGCATATCATGTCAACTCAAATTATGACTGGAGTAAAATGCACACTAACTCCAGTATCGAGCTATCTGGGCCCATTTCTTCAAGAATCTAATAACTGTCCAGTTTTCCAGATGTGTTGCTCTCCTCCTCTAGTGCCCATTTTTATCACACCTGGATGTGAGGTGCCAATCAATTGTTTGAAAGTAATTCGATCATTCATAGTGGACCATTTGAATGGCAGCAGGAATAGATTATTACCAATCCATAAACAAGTGGTAAATGTTTGATAAGATCAGTGTAATATGATCATATCTTCTATCTTGCTCATATTAGTAGACATTCTGTCTAAAACACTTTTATTCATTCTAAAGTAGATGGCTAACTTTCAAATGAAAGAAAGGAAATTGACTAAGGTAGTAAAAATAGTGTAATGAGATGATTCAAATGGTCTTGTAGGATTTTAAAGTTTCTCAGTTATCATTTTGAATATCAAATCTTATTCTATTACATATGGGCAGATAGAAGGTTAAAGTGGCTTTATACTTGGTAGAATGCCATAGCTATATTTTCTGCTTTTAACATTTTGGCAAATAATTGAATTAATATATTGTGTTTTCCGTCTAAGGATTCTTTGTGGAAAGAAATTGTTCATGTTCTTACATAAAACATGTTTCTGTATGCAATTATCAGTCATTTTTACTACGGGCACATGTAAATTCTCTGTTCATTTCGGACTGTGTAAGGCAGCATTCAATGAAAATTAGTCAGCTGAATTAAATTTACAGGAAAAAGCTAAGATTTTCACTTAAAATCTTATTTCATGTTATACTGAGTTAATTTTTCTTAACTCAGACCAAAATTAAATTTAAAAGCTTTATGAAGGCAATGAAGGAAATGTTATTTTGGAAAACTTTCTTTTTCCCTAAGTACTTTATAAAGTCTCATTTAAAATCAATCATACATTATTTAACCATTATTTATCATTTTTTAAATTTTTTTGCTAATATGAGTGTCTATAATATCTAATATCTTTAATACTATTCAAAATATATAAATAATGTTGTTAATGTTATTCCTTATGAATACTTATATAAGACAATAAGACAATCTTATTTCTTACATAAAAGACATTAAAGTAACTGTATATCCAACTCAAAACTATACAAGCATTAATTATCAGGAATATTCACATATTTAAGAATTTAAAGTTGTTCCACTGTGTTTTGGAGTAAGGCAGTAGAAGAATGAGTTTCTTCTTGGTAAAGTGAGAAAGGTGTTTAATACTACCATAATCAATTTACTTAGTTAACTGCATAATTAAGTACATTTTCCTTTGTATGTAATGAACCCAAAAGAAAATATTAGGTCAAAATAGCAGCTCTAGTGAGGTACCAGAGGTCAAATATTAAAGTACTTTGTTTAGTAAGAGGTAATATAATATCACATTCAACAGTCAAGAAATACCGAGTGCAATTGCATTTGCGTTGATATTTCAGGAACTTGGGATATATCACTGGACAAAACAAGTATCTCTGCCTTCATGGGGCTTAGAGTCCAGCAAGAAGAGACAGGAAACGAAAACCCAAACATACTAAGTAAGCGGACTACATGGCCCATTAGAAGGTGGTCTGTGGTACAGAAGAAGAAAAGTAGAGCAAGGTAGGGAGGAATGAGGCCACAAAGTGTAGGGTGTACAGTACAATATCAAATGGGGTGCTCAGTGCAGGTCACCCCATTCAACGGGAGATATCTGAAAGAGGTCAAAGAAATTAACAAAGGAGAGATCTAGGAGAACGGTATTCCAGGAAGAAGAAAGAGTTAGTGCCAAGGCCATTGGGCAGAAGCAGGAATGCCAGCTCAGCTAAAGCACGGTGAGTGTAGGGGAGGACTGTGTGAGGTTACAGAGGTAATAGGGGTCAGATCTTTTAGGTCAGGGTCAGCAAACTTTACTGCAAAGAGCTGAATAGTAAGTATTTTAGGCTTTGCAACCCACATGGTCTTTGTTGCAACTGTTCAATCCTATGTATGGAGTGCCAAATCAGTCACAGGCAAAACATAAATGAATGTGAGTGGCTACAATCCAAATAACTTTATTTATAGAAACTGAAAGTCAAATTTCATATAATTTTTACATATTATATAGTATAAAACTTGTTTTAATTATTTAAAAATATACTACTAGGGGGACCTGGGTGACTCAGTTGGTTGGGTAGCAGACTCTTGGTCCCAGCTCAGGTCATGATCTCAGGATCCTGGGATCGAGCCCTGTATTGGGCTCCATGCTAATTGTGGGGGAGTCTGCTTCAGGATTCTCTCTTTCCCTCTGCCCCCCCCGCCTCTAAAGTAATAAATAAATAAATCTTGTAGTGTATTAAAATGTGGTGGGCAGATTTGGCATGCAGGCCAAAGTTGCCAACCTGTCAACCCTTGATGTGACATCTTTGGTCATTGTAAGGACATCAGTTCTTACTGAGTGAAATGGATGAAATGAAGTTTTAGTGTGAAATTTTCAGCAGAACAGCATGATAGGCCTTATAGCTTTCAAAGATTATTTGGGTGGCTGTGTTAAGACAAGGTAAGGGGCAAGGATAGAACTAGGGAGACTTGTTAAGAGGCCAATAGAGAATCCCAAGTAAGAGACGATGGAGGCTGAGACCAGGGCAGTAGTAGTAGAGGAAGGTAGAGACAGGTGGTCAGATTCTAGACCCGTTTTGAAGGAAGAGCCAGTAGCCTTCCTGATTATTTACGTATAAGGAGTGTAAACTAAAAAAGAGGCATGGAGGTTGCCCCCTGAGCAACTTGCAGAAAAAATAAAGACATTAGGGTCAGATTAATCTTGACCTAAACCCCACTGCACCATTAATGTGTTTTTAGGCAAATTACTTAACTCTCTCATGGCTTAGTTTTCTAAGAATAAAATGAGGACAGTAATATCTAAATTACAGTTCAAGTCAAAGTGTAGAGTAAATACCATGGAATGGTAACACTGAACTATGTGACATGTGCTTCAACACTTGTCACAACGAGTTCTTCTACCACCCAAAAAGGCAGGTCATGTCATGTCCTTATTGGGGACAACCTAAGCACACCCTGCAGTGCCACTCTTTGTTGCAGGGCTGTCTTTGAAACTCATTCCCTCTGACTCCAGAAGCCATGCTTTTAACCCTTTATGCTATGCTGAAAAAAATGTGACTTATTTTTCATAAAGCCAATCAACCAGCAAATAACTTATTTAACTGGTAGAGCCTATCTTAAAACCAGATAGAGTAGATAAAGGGCTAGACAAAGGAAGCAACAATAATAACTAAGCACAGCGTGACATTTACAGGGAGCAAAAGGATTGTAGTAACTGTGCATGGGGAAGAAATTAGGAAAGAGAAATTTTAAAGCACATAAAAGTTCATATTGGATCTTGATGATCCATGAAGACAATTGCTCTTCCATAGTAAAATCAGAAAATACAAATTCAGTCATTCATCAGATACATATTTTGGAGTGTCAAGAATGATGGCTAAAACTTAGGCATATAAGCAAATAAGTTAAATGCGGCATTTGTCATCTTGTAGAACCCATCATTAGCGATTAATCAGGACTGTTTTCAGTGGGGTGAAGAGAACCTCAGTACTCTTCTTCCAAAAAATCAGAATCACAGTCACATAATCTAGCCTTATGGAGAAAGAGCGCAACTGATTGACACTGCCACAGGAATTCTGTTTGCTACTTTCTTAAAGGGAGAGTTCACGAAAGGGAAGGAGGGAACACTAAATAGTAAATTGATTGGATTCTTATTTGTCACTTCTCAAACTGAAATGCTCTCTGTAATAGGGTGCTCTCGCTCCCAAATTGTCAGAGCCACAAACGTTAGCCGACACGGAGGGGGTAAAAAAGAGGCACAGGAGAAGAGACAAGAAACTAGCAAGCGCAGTTATGGTAAAGAAACGGTTCTCTCAGAGTACATGTATTGATCAAGCTAAATTTGTTTAATAATAGGAAATATGAAGGCGCACCTGGGTGGTGTAGTCGGTTAAGGCACCGACTCAGTTTTCAGCTCAGGTCATGATCCTAGGGTCCTGATCTCAGGATCGTGAGATCCAGCCCCACAAAGGGCTCCATGCTCAGCACCTGGAGTCTGCCTAAGACTCTCTTTCCCTCTCCCTCTGACCCTCCCCTCCCCGGGTGTGCGTGCTCTCTCTCTCTCTCAAATAAATAAATAAATCTTTAACAAATAATAATAACAGAAAATATGAATATCAATACAAGAGTATATGGCAAAAAACAACCCTTGAAAATGATATGAAGGACGCAGAAATACACTTGCGAATATTCTATAATTTGATTTCTTCATAGTCAAAATATATTGATCTCCACGGGAATATTGACAAGAAAGAAGAAAATATCTTGAAGGAAAGAATGCCACATCAGACCCAGCTCTATAGTAGAAATATGCATGGTTTCAGCTAAATTCTTTGTTTTTCCCTTAAAAGCTCCCGTCCTGAGCCAGGCGTGTCTCCAGCTTTTGGTGGTGCTGTCATGCCCTGTGCACCTAGGATTGCCTGCTGCCTAGTGACAGTACCTCCTTGATGAGCAGGCCGGGGCCAGTCCCAGGCAGCTCCCCTTTCAGCCTGACAGCTGCATATCCCAGGTGGTCTGACATTTGAGATGGAGGCTGTGGATAAGATGGAAGGTGTTTTAGGGGAGAAGTAGGCTGTGAATAACACCAAGACTTCATCCAGATGGAATCACTCATGAGACAACCTGAGATACTCTATTACTGTCCATATGTCTTCTAGGTCTCCAAAGGCCAGCCTCCGTTGATTTATTAGAAACCCACTATTTATGTTTTTGGCTCATCTCACAACAGACTACGGTAAAGGATTTATCAGAGATGCTGCTCTTTCTAGTGGTTATTGGAATTTTATAAGTTCTTTTAAATAAAACAGCCTCCATAAATATCCTAGTAAACATCAGACAATAAAGTAAATATTTGGGGGTGAGATTCAGTCGATTTCCTCTTAATATACACCACCTTTTTACAAGTTTCCTTCTGAGTGCAGCCTCATGGCAAAACCTTTTACGGAACATACCTATTTTAGGTAAATAAATAAATATGAGACTCCAAAGAAATCAAAACTACTAGATATTGCCAACAGTGCTGCTTAAACATTATTTTTCCCTTGCAGATAAACTTTGGAAGAATTATTTCACTGTTTTACCAGCACAAACAGTTGTTATTAGTGTATCTTATTTATAGATGGTTCTTTGAGGGACTATAGTAATATAGCAAAATATCAGTTATTTCATCACATTGGTGAATTTAATGAACCTGAAGGTGTGTGTTATTTTAGCACTCGCTATAGCTCCTGTGAAAACCCAGTGGTGCTAAAATCTGTAAACCTGTCATTGCTTAAGTAATAACCTTGTTAAAAGCATCTTCATTTAACTTACTTTAGCTCCTGCAGGATGTAGGTTTTATTTTATCAGTGCAGAGAGTAGGGGTTTCAAACCCAAACCACTTATTGTAAATATAATTAATTGTAGTTCATTAATTTATCCTCAGTGTTATTGCTTTTATTTTAACGCTTAGGTTAAATCAAATATTGTCTGGAATCTTAGTACCCATTTTCAATTTTTTACAAACTCTTAGTTTATATTGAATTTCTGTAGTTACAGAAGTAAATTTCAGTCTGCACTAACGAAAGTGTTCATTTTAATCTCTAATACTTCTTTATGCAAGGCACAACAGACTCGTCTCCCTCCCCTATATACACTGTAGATTTTTTAAAAGTGCATTTTTGTTAAACTGCTGGGAATGGATTTGAGTTTATTCTTGCCTTTGAAAAATATGAAGAAAATTGGATATTGATGGTAGGTGTTCAGAATTATCAATTGATTTCTACATGAGCACATCTACAATTATTGAAATGCTGGCAATAAAAATGGGAACTCCCTCCTATTTAGAACTACTCATGGAAAGAGAGGGGAAGGGAAAGGGAGAAGGAGAACCAGAGACAGAGGCAGAGACAGAAGATGAAAGAGGATAAAAACTGTAATTTGTACAATTATAGCCTTAAGGCCAAAACAAACTTTCTATAATTACCTAGACAGGCCAACAGCGAGGTGTATGGTAAAAGCTATATGTTAGCAACCACTTTGAAATTCTTGGCTAATTGCAATAATGCAGTCAGTAAATACTGACACATGTGACATGACCACATATAGAAGAACATTATAAAAGGTATTGGTGGCCAGCCACTGGTTCATTGCTAAGTGAGATTAGTTAAACAGCTACTAGCCTGATAGGTAGATGAAGATTTGTATCAAATTGCCTTGCCCCAAAAGATATCAATAGAATTACAGGATAGAAATAGTATAATAAGTCCATGTGGCAATAAATTGAACCTGTCGAGGTAGCTTTATCTCTGAATCTATTATTTTTAATAAAATTTTTATAAGGTCATGAAATTCTTGTTTGATTTATGTTAAAGTCTTAGAAAATTGGCAGCTGATGTTGTTCACCTCTATAAAAGAATCCCCAACTTAACTTGAATTATGGTGCCTTAAAATATAATATCAAACTGATTATTATAATCATCAAAATATTTTTGTAAAATCCAAAAAAAAAAATTGTAACCCTGTTATTGGGCATTCCTTTCTACTCCTCTAATTATAAGTGTTGCTTTTAAATTTGGGGCCAGAAAGAGTGAGGAGCACAAATACATCAAGAACTACAACAATTTCTTGGGTTGTTTTCCAATTTCTTGGGTTGTTTAACAGTGTTTAAACTTAGTATTAAGTTTAATGTTTAATGTTTTATATTTAATGATGTTTGTCTTTTAAATGAAGATTTTTAGAGTTATTAATGTTCAGATTTTTTGAAGTATGGGTTATTCAAATAATAGCATATTTAAATATGTAGTGAAAAAACTAACTTTAAACTTGCATACAAACAATTGCTGATATTCTCAGTCTCTTTTTGTAATGTATCTATTCCTAAAAACTTTTTTTTAGCAATTCAGTTAATGTTTATATGCCTTGAGTAAGTGACATTTTTAATCAGAATATTAAGCAAATATGTTAATTTTTGTTTGGTCTGACAGTTAGTATAGTTTCTAAATAATAGCCAGACAAGAGATTACACAATTGTATCTTTCAATAAGATACACTTTAAATGTACATTAAAGTTAGAAAAATTAAATGAAATTCACACTTATATCAAGGATTTTTTTAATTAAATCTATTGGTTGTTGGTATCTGTGAACTCTTAAGAATAAACACCTGCAGTGTTTTATTATGTAAAAAGGTGGTTTAATTGCATCATATTTATCACAGACAAATCAAGCCCTATTCAGAAGATAATAATGACACAGTAATTGGATCAGTAATTGGTTCAGGATGATTCAATATTGTACTAATAATCATAAATACTGCTGTCTTCTGCTTTGATACAGGGCTGACATGCTAATTTCGATTGGATTTAGAGCAATAAATATTAGTGAACTGAATCTAGTAATAATGTCTAGACCTTTAGTTTGGCTGTGCTAGCCAGAAACAGGTATAAAGCAGGTGTGAAACTTGGAAACATATATATCTTAGATTATGATATGAATTCAGTCAATGTACTTTATTGGCTTTTCTTATCCATTCATCTCTAAAACTAGTATCTTCAGTATAGAAGTGGAGGGGAGTAGAAATGAAGACATTTCCTCATTTTTCTTGTAAAAGTGATCATTTTGTGGGAGCAGTGTAGTTTTTACATTTGATCGAGCCTGGTTACCATGGATGATGTGACATGATGACCTGGTGGGCAAAATTATTCACGTGCCAGTCATGTAATGATGGATAAGAAAATCATTCCCATTACCACACTGTGTTCGGCAGACACTTGGCAGTTAAACAGGACTATTTCTTAGCCAGTGTGGTGGCAGCCTTTCACTGAGAGCCAAAGGAGAGGGAGGCTCATTATGTAGGAAACAATGATCCTTATTCACTCAACATGGAAACTTGCCTTACAAGAGCACATTGGACGGCTCTGGGCTGGAACAAAAATGCCATATCCCCTTTTATCAATGGAACAGAAACCCAGGATCAACATGCCTGGCTTGGAATGCTGCCTACTGGTGATAGAAATGGATATATTCAGGCATTTGTTTATTTATGATAATTTCCATGGATGGTAGTGTTGGGGGAGTGCTTACTGTCTACCCCTTCTGGAATAGGTCTGTTTTGTGGGAGAACGAGGGGGCAGCTCACAGGTGCCAATAAAGAATGTAACTATGCAGTTTTAACTTTGAAGTTATACGACCGCTGGAGACAACTAATTAGATACGTAATGTTTACCTGACAATGGGAGAATATTTTTTCTATTATTTTTAACCTAAACTAGGATAATGGCATGCAGAATATCTATGCCTAGGACCAAAAGAATGTCATAAGCTACGTATGGAACCAGTGTTTCCTGGTAAAGAACTCAAACATAAGGACGCATTTCCTAAGAATAATAGAGGATGATGGGACCAATAAATCTATAGAAGATTTTGACTATCCTGTTACCCATCTCTTGCCTTTGGGTTTTGTTATTTACAAAATGGGAATCTGAAATGGAATTTACTCTCCAATAGGCATTAGGAAGAAAATGAATATAAAGCTTATCAAATTTATTATTTATACAAATGCTCCAGGATGAGTATTGAGATTCTTGCACATAATTTATCTCTCTTCTAATTATTTAAAGAATCTTTGAAGGCAGGCATAGAGTGGAGTGATTATTTTCTCATTGCCAAAGTCAGGCAGGAAGCACAAGTGTATAAACAGTATGTTGGAAGAAAAAAGAGCCCCCGAAAATACTGTATTGGTGTCCTTGAAGAGATTTTATATAACTCAGTAATTCTCATTCAAGGGAACTGGCTTCAACTTATACTGGTGTTCTCAGTCCTCCCTCTTCATGCAAGGTATGGATGACACAATTTTCTCAGCATATACTCAGTTGAATATTTCTAATGGCATCCATGTTGGCGCTATTTTCTATGTAGGCATGGAGGGATGTCTTCATCATTTGCAGGAGTCTGGGGTTACTGCCAAAGGCAATGATCCAGCTCCACAGGCAAGCGAAATAGATAATTTTGATTCCCGAAGCAGCATTGCATCCAGTAACACCTGAGCAGTGAAAATCCTGTGGTGTCTTCATTCAAGAGCCAGGAAATTCCATGTGTTTATGGAATCAAGTTCTCTCTTAAGTGGAGTGACTGTTTATTGTTAAGTACCCATGAAAGGAAATCTGTAGTCAAATAGCAGCCAGACAGTCACACATTCACCATGCATCTATGCCCCAGTGGCTCCAGTTCTGAACCAACGGCTCAGGAGTTATAGGATAACTAATTCACTCGGTCCTGTGTCTTCAGAAAACTCTATGTGTAGTTGTGGTTCACTGGTTTAGTGACGTGAATGAGGGGATTGCACTGCACTTCAAATCTCTCATTACACCTTAATTAGGACCCCAGGTAGAAATATCAATGTTTTAACAACTGTAGCAGACAAGGTTTCTTTTCTTTCTTTAATCACTTATTGTAAAGCAGATTAACACTGTTGTTGTTGTTGTTGTTGTTTTCTTTTTCCTCCGGATTGAGGACCCACAGCTAAGTATCCTAACAGGAGAACTAAGGCTTTTAGTTTGCATCCTCAGATTAATCAGCAACAGTGTGATACATGTAACACTAATCATAGAACATATGTTATTAAGGAGTAACAAATTTATAATTATAAAGTTTTTGTTGTTCTTGACTGTTGTTTTTCCGTGTTTGTGGGTTTTTTTTTTAACAGAAGTTTTGCCCTGAGGCAAATCATATTCTTTTTTTGTTTGTTTGTTTGTTACTTAGTAAATTCCCAAGTAATTTTAAAAATTCCACCTTCATTTTGACCTTAGAAACTTGCCTTGGGACCACCAGTTACCAGTGTTCTTAACTTACCTGAGTAGCCTCCTCTGTGAGGTACAGATTTGTTGCAGAAAATTCATCTGAATGTTTGTAACATCTGTTATCATAAATAATAAAAATCTAGTCTTTAGGTGCCCGTATAGTAAAAGTCTTTATAGCAAAGTAGGGACAATATCTTGTTTTACCTATTTATAGTTATTTAAATATTTACCTTCCACCAAAACAAGGTTATAATAAATTTCCAATTAACAGCAAAATACAATTAAATCATAACTTCAAAAATCCACCTTTAAATCAAAGAAAGAAGACAAACATACTAAAATTTAATCTCTCCTTTGGGGCAGGAGACAGCTTACAGGTTCTAGTCAGCCAGCTAAATGACAGTCAGAAAAGATCATGTGACTGGGGTCTAAAAACTAATTAATCTCCATAAAGCTGTAAGTGAGGTAGGTAAGATGACTTGAAATCTGATTACATTATTGCATTTAAGGGGAGAAAATGCAGCATGTATTTTTCATGTTGATTTTAACCACCTGAGCCCTTAATGACGTTTTGTACCTTGGAAGAAACCTCATATTTCATCCATATTTAAAAAGAACTACAAAGATGCTACCATCATTAGTATATGATTTACACATTTGGTGTAAATAATATGAAAATAAATCATGTAGGATGCCTTTGTAAAGTTTTCAAAGAATAAGTAATTCTTTGAAAAGTAGATTCATTGTAAAAAGAGAAGCCATAAATCCTAAGAGTAAGAGAAATTGACAAAGATATGTAAAAGAAATAATAATTTTACTATTCCTACCCCTATTTCCATAAAAAGCAAATGATTAGGTAGTATATTTTAGCTATTGGACATTTATGTGCTACATTTTTTATTAGTTCTAAAGTTAAAGTCCTATTCAAAATAATTCTGAAAATTGATTAAAATATGGTATTCTCTACCGCTTCCATTATTCTAGTCACACACAACATATATAAACACTTTGAATGTTAGAAGAATACATTCAGAATCCCATGGAACCTTCTTGTATATTTCACAGCTAATTTTTTTTTTTTTTTTTTTACTGTTTTAACATTTAAGTAAAAGAGACTTGCAAGCAATGGTTCTTTAAACACACTCTCCTTTTATCTGCAGCAGAAGAACAAGGATTATAGAATAATAATTTGGAACATTACGCCTGGAATGCCCTGAAAATAATCCTTATTAGATTAGAATGAGCCCTGAAGAGTACGCCTGCAGGGGTGGGGGTGTGAGTATGTGTGTGTAAGAGAGAGTAAGAGAGAGACAGCGATTTGGAGTTTTATTAATCAACATTATCAATCATAGATTATACAAATCATAAACTGTCTGCAAAAATTTTATTAAAAAAATTGGAAGTCCTGTATTTGGCTAAAAATATAAGCCAGGGAATTTATTACTACCAGGTAACCCATTGCATATTGAACACAGAGAGAGTTGACAGGCAGAATATATCCTCTACTTTGTTTTATTAAAATTATAATTATTTTTATAATAATATTAATGAATGTGAAAGGAGACTGAATCATGAAAATAGAGTACCTCTCATTGAGAATCTGAAAGCACTTTATAGATGAAGGGCTTTTTCTACCCTATATTTTACATGAGCAAAGTTTTTGTGAGGTAAGGTATATTCACTATTTGCGGACAAAAGTGTCATTTTTCATCTTGGCAAAAAGACTAAGTGCTACTCAAGTTTTTCCCGGTATGCAAACTTCAGAGGAACCATAAGGAGTGGGTATAATTTAAGATTCAGAAGATAAGAAATATCTTTTGCTCCTTCATTTTTCTTGTCTCTAATCTCCTTAAGGTGAACGTGCTTGTACACAGACTTCTGCACACCCAGAGATGCACTTTTACACATGGTGAGAGCAGGAGCACTGAGAAAGCTCTAGAGGTGTCTGAACGGGGCAGTGGTAGCAAACCACAGGATACTGTGTCAGGAAGGAGAGCCGCTTCATCTTTTCCGACCTCTGCCTGCACACCCACCTAATCTGCTCTGTGTCCTTTCCTATTATCCTCTATCTTTCCACTTTGCTTTTAGATACAGAACATGGAAAACATTTTCCCTGACCTGAATAAGCGTTTTTGAGTAGTTACTTCCTGAGTTCAGTGAATATTTTTGGACCTTCGAAAGGACTGTGGTTGTAACTTTCTATGAATGATGTTATCAGTTAAAATCTTACTACAAATATTTAAAATGATCACTGCTTAAACATCCCAGGTCTGGATTTCAGAATCCCTGAAGATTTGCAGCTTTAAGGGGACTCTTGCTAATGGGTAACTAGTCAATACCCATGGTTAAAGCTGAAAGGAGGTCAAGATGAAGACTGGAAAATTCCGAAAGTTTGTATCAAGAGTTTCTAAAATGTTTTATATGCAAAATAATTCACAAAAATATTATTTTAAATTGTTTTAAAGGATGTTTAGTGGGATCCGAGGGTATAGGCTATGGTACTGTCTGTGGAACTCTAAATTCTAACCAGGATTCTGTTCGATCGTGTAATGATGCACGGATGCCTGGCCATTCCCACCAACTGCACCATAGAAAAAGCAAATGAGCCTATGTACAGTCAATTCTGCCCTTACATAATCTAATACGCAAAGCTTGACACCTAGGGTTAAAAAAAAAAGGATGGCAAGGAAAGAAAAAGTTGAAAAGGAGAATTCAAAGAAAGAGTGGATGTAATTCTCTATCCTGATATCTTTCAACTTTTTTTTTTTTACTCTCAATATTACAGAATTGTTCAGCAGTTCAAAAAATCTTGAGATCCAAAATGTGTCAACAGTACAACACTTTGAATGTTTTAGCTGCTTGAAAGTGTGCCCTGGAAGTCTTGCTTTTTTAAGCAGTAAGTTGTATAAATGGCATAAATTGTCAACCCTCCTGCAATCGTGAATTGAATTTTGTTTGGGTTGTGGAATGAGGTTTCTTCTTTCACTTCCTTTCTGTCTGTCAAGGTATTTCCTAACACATCTGAAATTTGGTTTTAAATTGAGACCTAGTTTGACAATTGAGGTCCAGATTTCTGAAGACCAAGACTCCTAATGGGTAGTTTGATTTGAGAGAGACAGAGAGAAAGGAGAGGGAGAGAGAGAGAGAGAGTGTGTGTGTTTGTGTGTGTGTGTGTGTGTCTGTTTCTGTATTTATTTACTTATTTTTTCATTCATTCATCTACTTACTTACAGACAGAACATTAGATAAAAATCTATTTTGAAAACACCTTAGTAAGAAAGATAGTAGGCAAATTCTCATTTTATATAAAAGCCACTTCAACTATTAATCATGATTACAGAAAATTCCCATTGGGACAGAATATCATTTAACTTTCAAAAACTAGAGGCAGCGACAGCACACATTTTTTTAAAGCTCTCCTATGTAATAATTTTGTGTAAAGAAAGATTGTACGACCTAATCTTCGAGAGAGCTTAAATTACCAATCAAATATACATAACCTATTTCATTTGTTAAGGTCTTGATTCTATATATTATTTTGGCTTCGTTTTAACAAATATACTTGGCCATAATGAAAATAAACCTGCTGAAGTCTCGGAGGTCTGAGACAAGCTATAACACATTTCCGCACCGCGGGGTGGGCTCGTGGGATACCTACTGAGAAAATGCATGCCCACTGAGCATGCCCAGACTATTAAAATGAATTGACATGTTAATGCTGACAGGAAAAGAGCACAAGAGAGCTTGCTAAATTACTGCTCAGTCAGGCACTAGGAATTCCTGAGTGGCTAACTCCTGAGCAAAACCCACAGCAAGCACAACAACAACAACAAAACTTTATTGTCAAATGCACCCAAACAAACAAACACTAACAGGGTTGTCATGTTAGTAATCCACCTACCCATAAATCATATGGATTTTAATCATACCTGCCACCTTCGCTGCTTATCCCCAGAGAAATTGTTTTCTTTTGGCTCCCTCCTTCATTCACTTTCAATTATCTGGAAGCTGTTTCGCGTGTTTATTTATTTATCTAAAGTTCACATACAGTATGCATGCACCAATTTTCTCCAGGGGTCTGGACCAGGCAGATCATACAAGGATGCAGTGAAGCGTAGCAGCTAACAGCTCAGATGAATGTACTCAGTCTCAAAAACCTGCTTTGGACCATGATGACAAGGAAAGGGGAGGACAGAAAGTAATTAGTGTGTGTACAATGATTGATTATGGCTTAATATTCAGGCATTTCACCTTTAGACCACTGTAGGTAGACATAGAGAATGATGAAACAGGAAATCCTTGTGGTTTTTGATAAGCGAGGGAAAAAAAAA
Organism: Phoca vitulina; assembly: GCF_004348235.1. Taxonomy (NCBI): domain Eukaryota; kingdom Metazoa; phylum Chordata; class Mammalia; order Carnivora; family Phocidae; genus Phoca; species Phoca vitulina. The sequence goes on from NW_022589704.1 coordinate 83,187,426, forward strand.
AACAACAACGTGCCTTTCCACATTTAAGTCATTGGCTTTCTCTTCTATGGAGGTGGAATAAAGTTTATTCACTTTTAAACACCTATGTTTGATTCAGTCTGTTCACTACATCTAAGAATTGTTCAAAATCTCACATATTAAGATGAGCGTAAGTAAGTGACTTCTAGCCTTGGGCAGGCAGAGAGGAGACGAAAGGAAGCTGCACATTTTGGGTGAAATTCCCCAATCTCGTACCGTGTTGTCTTACTCTCATGAACAACTTCAGAAAATAATACCAATTTGGCTACTCAAGGAATAAGTAGTGAACTGTTCCTGACCTTTTCTCAGCTCCAGGAGGTGAAAGAGTAGCAAGAGCCATTGTGGAGCCTGTACCCTTTAGACACAAAAAATCATTTTCATGAGACAAAATTAGGCAAAAGGTAGATATGCTAAGTTCTGGGAAATTCAAGAGAAAGAAAACTTTCACGTTATTATATCTGTCAAATTCAAGGGGTTTTTGCTACTGTGGCGTAAGTCATGATGGCTTTTTATGCACATTCTGATCTATACTGGCCAAGCTGTGTATCAGCTCCATCTCTGGCTAGAATCTGTTTAGAACACCCATAGAAATTAAAAGGATCACATGGAGTTTGACATTTTGCAAAATGAAAGAATAATGGATGTATTATGTTGTGAGGGTTTTTTTCTTTTAATAAAAATGTCTAACTGACCCTTGGGAAGCTTGGCTGGAAGTTGAGAAGTCTGAATCATTTTTCTTCCTCTTCATGCTCAGAAAATATAAGGATGTAATTTTTTCAGCCTCATATTTCTTTTGATATTTCAGTAAATTTAAGTTATCTTTCTTGCTCATAAAACATAAATGAAATAGTCTATGTTTACCCTAAGATAATTTGGTATCTTATATTAACTTAGCAGTTTATATCCAAATGCCCAATAATCAAATCTCCCTGCTCTATTTACTTTTATGTTTTTCTTCTTATCGTTGTGGCCAAGAAGATGCCACAAAACACAAGAAGTGTTGGATCTTTCATCTTGAGTCTGAACGGAATAAATAATCCATATCATATTGCATGTAAAATCTTAGTCTTCCTAAATGCCAGATTATTTATGCAAAATGGGCACTTCAGAAAATATTTTGGGATGGAAAATAAATCATTGAGTCACACTTCACAGATATTTTACTATCATGCATCTATATTTTAAAGTTTGTGATCATGATTTTATATTTTCTATAATCTTCCCTAAACAATTCTAATCACTAATTTATTCAAGATACTTATTCAGTAGCTAATGTATGTTGGGTAGGTATCAGATCATAGTGTCTTCAGTGAAGTAGTCCTTAATTGTTGCATAGATATAGATATAAATATACATATCAATATACCAATCTCTACCTATCTATCCACCTCATTTCAAAAATATCAACTGCAAAGTTCAAGATTAGATTAAACTGAACATGAGTTAGCTGCCCTGAAATAACCAAAATAGGTCAGTTACTTTTAATGTGCAAAAGAAAAAGGCCAACAGTCTTTATTGCTCTATGTACATCACAGGGGTGAGAAGACAAGGGAGCCCAGAGCAAAACATAGAGCATCACAGAACTGCAAGAAATCCCCAGAAAGACTGAGAAGGAAGAGTCAGAGAGATTGAAGAGAGAGAGAACGTGAAATGGGAAGAGAAGATTTCAAGACAGAGAAGCCAATGTTGTCCAAAGGTCAAACAACATGAGGACTAAAAAAGGTCTTTTGGTTTTAGTAAGAAGACACCGTTGCTGATCTTGCCAGAATGTGGAGTAAAAGCCAGATGGCAGTGGCTTTAGAAATAAATAGGAGAAGAAAATGAAGACGCGACTACTAGAGGAAAAGTATTTCAAAGAGTTTTCCACTGGGAGGGGAGACGGAAAGATAAGACCAGAGCTAGATCAGGGATCTGAGGTAGAAGGAAGATTTCAGGGACACCACACTACAATCACCCACACCGTAGTCTGTATCTGGCTCCCCCTGGAGTTGTGCAGTATACAGACTGTGCAGCCCTACCCAGTGGCACTGTTAATGTTTCTGTGTTTGGTCAGTCATTTTTAAAATAGGAGAGTCTTTGACATGTTCATGCAAAGTGGCCAATAGTGAAGAATAGGTTAGAGATGTTAGGGAAAGAGAAAGATGTTCAAAACAAGTGGGGTGGAGGATTGGCTGCAGGGGTACGATGGGGCATCTCTTCTTATCTAAACAAGTGTGAATTTAGGTCAGCTTGTATCATATCACTCGAAGTTCTTCCATAGATGTGCACACGGCCAACCTACACAAAAAAGCCCATTTGCACCCTGGCCAAACCATTTATAAATTTTATCTTTTATACCATGGACATGTGACATCATTTATGTGAAGTGGAAGAAGAAACTCTAGCTGTTTTTTCACTGTCCTATCCCTAGCTTCTAGAGTCCCGCCAATGAGAGGTGCTTAAATAATATTTGTAGATATTTCAGGAATTTGTCAAATTGTGTTATTTCCTTGAAGAAGATGCTATTGTTTGTCTAGACAACAGAGAATTCACCTTTTTTCTCATGTTAGTAGATTTTGATTTTGTTCACACGTATCCACCATCTCTTCCCTAGCAACTCAAGAGAATTGTAATTGATTGATCTTAGTAGGTTGTGGTTGGCCTATCAGTCTGTTTCCCAGGGAAATGTTTCATGGTGGGCTCGTATGGGGTTCAGGACTGGCCAATGAGATAACGTGGAGACATTATCTTATGGGATTCTGGAAAATGTTTCCTCGCTACTAAGAAGAAACGTAGAGAAGAAATACATCCTTATCTTCTACTCTACATCATTTTATCTCCATTTTACACCTGGAACTAGGGCACCCATTTTATAAGCATGTAAAGAACCAACTTGCTGAGATTACTAGAGAAGAAAAACTTCTGCCATTGAACAAATTAACTCTGACTTTTATTTACTCACTCAACTGTATTCCACTGCCACCCTATGAAGTGCCAGGGGATAGTAGGAATGACGGCCACAGGCCCCAATTTGAAAAGTTTATGATCTCCTGGTTTTGAAGACAACATGTCCAAATATCGGCTAGAGGACACAAAAAGAAAGTTAACAAACAAGTGTTTCTTATCCGAAGGCTTGCCTGGGGATAGGTCTTCTCTCAAATTGATTCGGGCTATTGATATATTTTTAGCAAGATAATTCTAACATGATGTAATATAGTCTTAGGAGTAACATTCCATCACCTTGTGCATATTCTATTGGTTAGAAGCAAATTACAGGTCCCACCCACATTTAAGGGGAGGGGCTTATACACGGACTTGAAAGTGGGACTCTTCAGTCAGCTTGTCTACCACAGTCCACCATTTGGCTATCAATAATTAACATCCTTCCAACATGCAAAATAAATTCACCCCTCCACAGTTTCCACGATTCTCAGTGTAGCACCAGCTCCGAATTTAAAAGCTCATCATTTAAATTAGGTCCAGGTAACAATGAGGTTTCTGGGCATAATTGTTAAGAATAGCTAGCTTTGAGGCATTTCTCTCCTATAACACTAAAGACACAATTATCTGTCTCTAACAAACTCAATATAAAATGGTGGGACAGACAGAAATAACATCTATAGACATTCCAGTTCAAAAGGGGGGAAAATGGAAGATAAAAAGAAGTCAACGCTCCACGTCAGTTCTAAAACCAGCCAAGCAAACGTTTGGCTTTTCTTGATTAGATTTCAAGGACTGGGAATAATTCTCTGTGGCTCTAGGCTTCACCGTATGGCTCTCAGTTTGGCTTTTTGGGTTACTCTTCCTTCTTCATGAAAGGTGCACAGGTTTGCAGCTGACTAGTTCTATCAGTACCTCCTGCCAGTAGAATGGTGGAGGTCTGACATCCTCGTTTCATATTGTACTCTGTTTTTTGTTGGTATTGTTGGCTTTGTTTTTTGTTTGTTTGTTGTGCAAGCTGATGGTGACTTTTTTTTTAATTTTTAAATTCCAGTTAGTAAACATACCGTGTAATATTAGTTTCAGGTGTACAACATAGTGATTCAACACTTCCATCTACGATAGCCAATTCATGTAAACAGCCTACGTGTTCACTGACTGATGAATGGATGAAGAAGATGTGTGTCTATGCCTGTAAATATATAGACACACACACAATGGAATATTACTCAGCCATAAAAAGGGATGGAATCTTGACATTTACAATGATGTGGATGGAGTTAGAGAACATCATGCTAAGAGAAATAAGTCAGAGAAAGACAAATACCATATGATTTCACTCGTATGTGGAATTTAACAAAACAAATGAGCAAAGGGGGAAAAAAGAGAGAGAGAGAGAGGCAAACCAAGAAATAGACTTTTAACTACAGCGACAGTGACTTCTTTATCAAAACAATCACCCCAAGTATTTTCTAGGTCTCCTATGGATTTTTATGGGGTTCACATCATTAAACAAAACCCAGGCCCCTCTTTTTGAGACACTGCCTCTACCCTGGTGTGCTGCTAAAATGGCTAAGGGATACCATACTTAATTTAGTAGAATATTTATGATTTGGTCGGGAAAATCTGTGAGGCATATTGTTAATCTCCTGACAAGTCCCTTTTTGTGGCTGAATAGCCTAAACTTTTCATCTTTCTGAGGCTTTAGTAAAAGGTTATACAGTCACACCCTCAACGTTTTCTCCTGAGCAAGCATTCATGACAGTGAATCTCTTAATATTGATTTCACCACCCCTCCCCCAATCTGAAGAGACTGAGAATTTTCAAAATCATCAAATCTTGGTTCTCTTTTTTTTTTTTTTAGTAGTTCTTCCCTTAATTTTTGTCTTCTCACATTTTATTACATTCAGGAAGAATAAACAGGACAGCACCTTCAACACTTTGCTTAGAAATCAGCTATATAACCAAATTTATCACCTACATTTCTGCTTTTCATGTAACTACAGGAGACAATTTTTCTGAGCTTTCTGCCACTATATAACAAGAATCCCTCTTCCTCCAATTTTCAATAGCACACCCTTCCCTTCATTGTGAGCCCTCAGTCACAGCATACTTAGTGTCTAGGTATCTGTTCAAACTAGGCATTTTCTATTCTGCTTATCAAAATTCCTCCTGCCTCTGCCCATAGTGTGATTCAAAGCCACTTGTGGATTTTTAGTTATTAGTTTTCTGTACCATGTAACAGATTACCACAACCTTAGTGGCTTAAAACAACATGTGTTTATTACTTCACTGTTTCTGTGGATCAGGAATTCAGGTGTGTCTTGGCTGAGTCCTCTGTAAGGGCATACAGTCAAGGTGTTGGTAAAGTCTGCAATTGTCATTTGAAGGCTTGACTGAGGAAGAATCCCCTTCCAAGTTCACTCAGTTTGATAGCAGAATTCATATTTATTTCGACTAAAAGACAGAGGGAGCTAGCTTCTTACTGGCTATTGGCTGGAGGCCTTCCTTAGCTCCTTGCCATGTGGGCCTCCTAAGATGATAGCCTTTTACTATTTCAAAGGCAGTAAGAGAGGTCTCTAAAGCAAGTCTGCTGGCAAAGACAGGCAGGTTATTATAAAATATTACATAATCCTGGGAGTGACTCCCAGGAGCTGGGGGTAAAGAGGGCAAACATCTTGGAGTCTAGGGCTCTAACTCCATTTCAGTGAGAGAATTCTACTTGAATCTGTTCTAAATATGCGGATTCTACCTTACGAGAGAGCTTTTCAAATTCAAAGAATCTCCATTGTCTTATTTGATATGCCCTATCCCAGAAATATATTTTTCCTACAGAAATTATATTGATCGTTAAAATAGCACTGGACTAGTTAAATTTAAGAGATTTATTAAACTCTAATATCCACTCTGATACATGCCAGTTTGGCAACTTTGAACAAGTTCCCTAAGCATTCTGGCCTTTTTGTTTCTTCATCCATAAAATTAGGAGTTTGGACAAAATGTTTCTCAATCCCTTTCTATCTCTCGGCAATGTAAATTACAGCCATCTATACATTTTGTTGTTAATCACTTCGTTTCCTCTTCTACACTTACAGGGGAGAGACAGTAAGATAATGCTCTATTATACAAAGTTTGTTTTGTCTGATCAATGACAAAGATTTCTGATCATTAAAAGCAAAACATATATTTGTACTGAAAAGGAACTTGACGGTATTTCTCCAGCATCGGAAAGATGCATAGGAGTTACATGTTGAACACTGACTGCGGTTTTTATTTCTGTTACTTGTCTTTGAGAAAGGAAATGAAATTAGACATAAGAGATTGGAACTTATTTTTATAAGTTCTGTCAGTGCAAAAGAGTCTTCCCCAGTCAATTTGAAGAGACAACATTTTTGTATCTTAAACCACGAATCATAGTTTTTAACCTTTGTGTTTTCAGACTTTATGGAGCTGAGATGTCTCTCTGGTGTCTGTATAAAACAAGTGACAAATTAGAAAGTGAAAATCAACTTCTTTCGTTCCCACGCCAGGGACCTCATCTGTTTTTGTATTGCCTTGAGCTTTTTCACTCACGGATACAGGAGTCTGAATCAATGAAGAGTTCTTTATCCTCATACCTGTAGTCTGAACTCGCTGCCATATTTAAAAATGTATAATTTTGCTGTATGCTGTCAGAACTCAGCCCAGAAACTACGGACACATTCACCTTCATTCACCATAACATTCTAAATATTAGTTTCCTTTAGGCAGTGGTTCCAAATTTGCGGTCAGCATGAGTTAAAAAAACTTTCAATGTTCTTTTAATTCTTAGTTGTCACCTATCCTGTCTTCAGGATTCCGACCCCTTCTGTCCAGTTTCCACAATGAGGGTCCCTGAACAAAACTCTATGAATACTTAAATGGCCAAGTTTCTAGAGCTATGTCAGGCTAGCATGAGCTCTCTGATGTATGGGTGACAGGCAAGGACTAAATTGGCCACATTTGCTGAATTATCCAAACCCATAGGGGGCAGGATTCCACCTGGTTGGGATCTTCTACTGGAGTAAACTCAGGAACCAGCTTTTATGAAATGAAATGGGCTGTAAGGGAACAGCCAAAGGGATGGCAGATTTTGTGTTCAATGACCGTATGGTTTTCATTATCTTGTTCTCAACGAAGAATTCATCCAAAGAACAACCAAATGAAAGCAATGTGTAAACCATGTCAACCCATCCTTGGATGAATGTGTCACATTTGCTCTATTGTGTAGTGGTGATTGTGCAAAGGTGGGGAAAGGAGAGAGGAAGAATTAGGAAAAGGAAAGGTAGTGCGAAAAGAAGGTACGGCAGGGGCAAGAGAAAAGAAATGTGTCAGCCGTTCAGCTGTCTCATTATGTAGCTTCCCACACTCACCAAAGATGTAATTCATCCTGCAGGTGCAAACATTGTTGGCTTTCTCATAGACGCTTGACGGATGGACCGGATGGATGTTTCCTTACCCCAGATGCTCTTTAAGAATACCGGCAATGAGATAGGGGATTGTGTGCACCTGAATCAGCACATTCACTGAGTCTTACTTGTCTCATTTCTTGTTTAAAGAACCACTGGTGTTGTGCACAGAGCAACAAAAACTAGGCAGAGGGTGTTTTGTTTCGTTTTTTTAATACAGAAAGATGGCCAATCTAAACACCTTTTTGAGTCACTTCTTATAACTGCTTCTGAGATAAATATGACACAACTGCCTTGATTACTCATCACCAAGAGACACATTAGTGGACAGTGATCAGAACACATGACAATATTGCATCCTGAAATAAAATTCATCCTTATGTTTTCTACAAGGTTTTCAAGAATTTAAGATGGATTTTTCCACTATCAATTAAGGGGGACAAGAGATTTTTTCAAGTCATTTGAATAGATAATATAGTAGAAATAGGAATGTCCATTCTATCTGAATCAGTGGCCCCTCTCCCCTCCCTGCTCATTAGCTCCCACCAACTTTGAGGATCCAAAATCCCAAACAAAACTGACTCTTTTCTGGTTGAAGTTCCATTGACTCTTGGCAAAAAGCAACTTCCTGGTTCAAAGAAAAAAGGCTTATAAAAAAGCTCACAAGGCTTCTTAGACATCAAATGAGTCTTACGAAACCACATTTTGATGAGCTAAGTGTAAATGAATCAGAAACACATGGATTAAATTTCCCTTGAAATACACATGGGTTTGAAAATCAAGGAAAAAGTGTTTAGCCAAATGTGTTTTGGGTTTTCTTGAACTGAAAACATTTGAAAAAAGTTGAGGCATTTGCTAAACCCTAATACACTGTTGTGTTTGCTCAACCCTCCTCTAAATCAATTAAATTTCCATGAGGCTTCCTCCATTCCCTTGTGGTTTGTCTTGTCACCTCTGTCTTGACACTTTATAGACCAAACCAAGTTCCCATTGAAAAAATAGACTGTTGTTCTAGATCCACTTAAATATGAGGGAGCTATTAAAAAACCCAGTGAATCAGAGACATTAAGGGATGGAAAAGCACCCATTAGGTCATGTATTCTATCCTGAGGGTTGGAGCACATGCACTCACGGCTCTCTAGTGCTTTATCCAGTATAGTTTTAAATGTCTCAAGTGACAGGATTTCCACCACCTCCCTTGGGAGAATATTGTGCATTCTAATAGATGTTGCCATTAGGAACCATGCCTAAATGTGTAACGGAGGCACAGTGGGATGACTGAGGGGGGGAGGAAAAAAAGGTATTATGGATAATTAACTCTTTCACTACTCTGTATCAGTCACTTGTGGCATGTTCAGTAACTTGCTTTGGCATTTCAGTACTATGGAATGTGCTGTTTGTGCACCTTACTACGTTGCTTGTTTTCACGCAATAAAACCGGTATTTTGTTAAGGGTATAAAATAATGCCTATTTTAATGTAAGACAAAGCTCCACAATTAACAGATCCATCACAATAAAACTATGAAAAGTCATAAATATATTTTATTACCTGCTAATATTGTTTTAATATTCCTTAGGTATACAGGACTTTGAATGGCAAGATTTTTATTGATCAAGAAATGATGTCTAAATGGCCCTGACCGGAACCTAAACACACACACTACCCGTATATGTCTTATATTACCTACCTACTCTCCAGACTGTCTTCCTGCTAATATCTTTCCTTTAAGCCTCTTCACAGCAAACTGAACTTATTTCCCATTTCTTCTGCTGCTAGGCAGGCAAATGTGTATGTCAGGCAATGTCTATTTGTCTTTCTAGATAGAAAGGAAAACCTAGCTTGCAATATAACTAACATGTTTCCAGAGGTCTTATGGCAGAGTTTACATTAATTTGCTCTAGTTCTCATTCTACTTACAAATGAGTTATAAGTCACATAATGAGTTACACGGCCTGTCATAGTGCTACTGTGCTGACCTTTTCCAGATTCTGCATTGGGAACTGCTGACAGGCATACCTCTTCCCTGCCGGCTACCGCAACCTATAAAACTTAACCAGTGAAGTGGCAAGAAGAATCAGGTAAGGGGAATGGAAAACGGCATGATATTCCTGACTTCTCTTTTCAATTTCTCTCAGATATGAGGGGGCTTTTCATGTTTCACACAATCTTTTTTTTTTAAAGATTTTATTTATTTGACAGAGAGAGACACAGTGAGAGAGGGAACACAAGCAGGGGGAGTGGGAGAGGGAGAAGCAGGCTTCCCGCGGAGCAGGGAGCCCGATGCGGGGCTCGATCCCAGGACTCTGGGATCGTGACCTGAGCCGAAGGCAGACGCTTAATGACTGAGCCACCCAGGTGCCCCTTTCACACAATCTTTTATTTTCTTTTGAAAATGGGCCTTTTCCTTTCCCCCAACCCTTTTCTTCATATTATCTTGCCCCTCTGTGTGCATTTCTGGATCAGTCATACAAAATGAGTCCCCTATCGGGGTATAGAGTTGAGACGTTTGTATCTAAGTTGCTCTTACTCTACTGTTTTAAGGTTTGGTGTGGGGGGAGTAGGTATTGAGATAAATAGTTGTCAAAGTTCTACATTCATTTGATTATTATCACCCTGTGTTTCTCAAAGATATTTTAAATAACACTTAAAGCCAAGTACTTGCTTTTCACCTACTACATTCTGCACTTAATAATACTTACCTTAGCAAACAGAACCGGGCCATCTTCCTCCCTATGTTACTAATGTTACAGCAAAATGTAAGGTTGCTCTGCTCAGACTGTTTATATTACTGCTACAGCTTTGGTTATCATGGTATTTTCCTACAACAGATCCAGCTCTCCGTTTGACATTTTTTCTTTAATCTTCTAAATCAACCCTCATAGCCCTTTAATAAGAGTGTTACTTTTCTCTGAATTTCTTCTAATGGTTCCCCTTTCTCTCTTGCTTAAGGGGATTGCTGTTAATATTTAACAATTTCAAATTTCTGTTTTTAAAAGAGGGTATTGGATTTTTGGTATCCAGGCTGCTTTAAATTTATATCAAATTTTTCATAGCAAAGACTGAAAAACACATATACAATTGTCATTTGGTAGCAACCAGGACCAAAAATGGGGAGGAATGCTGTTTTTCTTTCTTCTTTAAAAATTATTTGATAGTCAAATGATTACAAACAGAATAAGAACAATATTCTCAATCGGGTTACTTAATTCTGTATTCTAATCTGAATTTGGTAAGTTTCTAAGTAAAGGGGTATTTATTTTCCCATTTAGAAAATGCTTTAAATCATGTCTCATGTTCAAAAAAGTGAGACATTAAGGGCTCAGTTCTTCATATAGAGTTAAATTCTGAGATTATGGTAAGCATACGATGCATGCTGCCATGTTATGACCACTAGCTTGTTTTTTTCATTAATGGCAAAAGTGAAACCAGATTCTGTTATGTATACAATGCGATGTCTTCAGCTTACACAAACTTGGTGCAGTCAAAAAATCCATCAGGAGGACCTGAGGATGAGGCTATGTTCAACTAAGTTCAAATATACATATTTTACTTTCTACTTGTTATATAATGGATACCTTTAAATAAATGTCACCGCCAGTTCATCTTAATAAGCACGTCAGATGACTCATTGTCTGAGAGGAAATTCAAATTCAATATTTGTTTCTTTAAAATGCTTTTATTCTATCTTACAAATACATGCTATTTGAAAAGAAGATATTAGGAAGTTCTCGAAAGCCAATATTTTCTATGCTACAATCATTCCATAGACATTGGGAAAGAGAGAAAATATTTATAAAGCATTTAGTGATGAGTAATTCACAAGGAAATAATTATAAATACAAGTCAAACAAATTGGCAATTGTTTGCATTTCAAATTAGAAATCACATAAAATGAAGCATTGCTCTGATTTGCTTCATGAGCATTTTAGGGAAAGCTATTTCTACCTACATTTGTGAGTCTCACATGGAGGTCTAGCTGATAGAACATTAGCCCGAGAGTCTGGATTTCATAAAGTCTCTCCTGGCTCTATCAGACCTCACTGTGTGGCCTGGTGGAATTTGCTCTGGATTTTCTATATTTCAGTTTCCTCATCAGTGCAGCTGGGGATAAAAAGAAATTTTTAAAAATATGTTAAAGGTGTTAATGGTCAAGCATGCTAACAATTTATCAGGACCGAAGCATGTTTTTCACAACAAATATGTTTTCCCTAAAGTCACTGATACTCCTAATAGACTCAATTCCATCTAGACTTTTTAGATAATCATGAATGTCTCCTTAAGAGATGAAGAAGCATGCATAGCTATTCAAGAGATGAGGAAATTCGGCTGAAGAGGTAACAAGACTGACCCAGAGCCACTACAGATATCAGAAAACCTAGCCAATGCCTTGTTTATAAAACAAATATTACTTAATATGATCTTATAATGTTCAAACTAAATTAGCCACAGACAGACTTTCCTTGGTTATTAACTCCTTAATTGATGATATGAGCGCTATCTCCTTGTCCTTATCCTATATGAATACCAACAGCAAAAAAGGTAAAGGTTTTAAGTCTCTTTGCAACAGGCATGCTTACAAACCACAAAATACTCAAACTTATTTGTATCTCAGCCAATGGCATGCAGAAGAGTGAGTGACCAGGGATGGAGATAGGTTATAGTATATAGACAAAGTCACGGGAGCCCTTGAGTAATTCAAAATGTGATGTTTCTCACCACACAGACAATCCAATATTAAAATATAAGTATTGTAAAAATACACACGTGGCTAATTAAATTGTGATCCTGCTTTCATTTGAGCCATGTATGACTCAGTGGACCCCTGAACAGATGGTGATAGCATGGACTCTTATGAAAGGGAGATCGTGTTCCCAGGGTTATCTGGAGAGTTCAAACCCACATTTGTTGTCCTTGCTTCCTGTTAGCATCGTCCTAGATTTTGCACCCATTATTAGTAGTAGTTATGTTCAAATAAGTTGGGATGATTTGGTAGAACTCCACCTTTCAGTCATTTAACCACTGAATATATATACTTCCTTTTATGTCCTGTGGCTTTTTTTTTTTTTTTTTTTGGCCTTTTGCAATAAACATAAATTATTTTGTTTAATATTTTTAATGGGAAGTTAGTTACTGAATTTCTGCTTGCCAAGAAGGAGGATGAACTTTTAACTTGCACAAAATGCTTCTTGACATTATCCACTGTAGGAACTGTAATGATATCAGTAAACACATGAAAAACTGAGATGCAACTCTTTCCAAGAAGCATTAGCATCTACTTCAAAAGTTAGTAGCTGTTAATAGATGACTATACCAAAGATGATTATCTAACAAATGTAGCTAAAGAAGGTAGGTTTTCATATTTCTCTAAAAGCAAAACTTTTCATTTAGATCAAATTAATGTTCATTAATCACTAATTTTGCTCATGCTAAAGTCAAAATTTTCTTGTGCACATAAAAAAGGGAAAAGAATAGCTGCTAATGTATTGACTTTATTGGCAGAACTTTGCAAATGGTTAAGTGATGTTAACTTTATACCCTTTTTATTAGATGTTTTCAAATGACAATTCTAATAGTAGTTCAATTTTTCTTACTGCATTTATAAAATCAAAAGATTAGAGTAGTTCATTTTGCTGAAATAAAGCATCTGGCATTGTAAATTTAATTTAAAAACTTCAATAAATAAATGTTATTTGTTTTTGTACTGATAACATAAATATGAATATTGGTGAAGAAAAGTGTCAGTGTCATGTTAAAAAAAAATCTTACTAAATTAGGAAGCCTATGGAATAGAAATATACTTGGAATTGCCTGTGGTGATCACATAGTTTATACTTCTGCTTCCAAACAACTGTGAAAATCTCCAATTAAAATAGAAGCAGCTGTTGGCAGACTTTAGGTTGGTTCTTTTTTTCTGCACAGTAGGACTGACTAAAATACAGAAATTTTTGTGTTGTGTTACTGACGAATTAAACAACAACAACATGGTAGTACATGCTTCCCTTTTTCATTGTCCATCAACAAACAGATTCAGATTTTAGAAATGTTTTACCCTTTATCCTAAGAAGAACTGCTTTCTAAGGAAACCTAAGTATTCTAACATGGTCTTAAAACTCTCTTATAATTTTTGTATCACTGTTAAAGATGAGAACATAAACAGAAAATCTTAACATTTGTATGCAACCACAAAAGACCTCAAATAGCCAAAGTAATCTCTTTTTTTTTTAAAGATTTTATTTATTTATTGGAGAGAGATGTTGAGGGGGCGGGGGTAGGAGCAGAGGGAAAGGGACAAGCAGACTCCATGCTGAGTGCAGAGCCCAACACGGGGCTCGATCCCACGACCCTGAGATCATGACCTGAGCTAAAACCAAGAGTCAGACACCTAACCGACTGAGCCACCCAGGTGTCCCAAGTAACCAAAGTAATCTTAAGAAAGAAGAACAAATCTGGAGGCACCACACTTCATGATTTCAAAGTATATTACAAAGCTACAGTGATCAAAACAATGTGGTATTGGCTTAAAAACAGACACAAAGACTGATGGAACAGAATAGAGAACCCAGAAATGAACCCATGCATATATGGTCAATTAATTCACAACAAAGGAGCCAAGAACATACAATGTGAAAAGAATGTACAATGTTCTTTTCACATATTAGAAAGTATGTGAAAACTGTGTCTGTGAGCATCTGTGCTTTATCTCAATTTATTTTGTTCATCTGTTAGCAAGATGTGTCCAAAGGTATCAGAAAAGCCTGAGAGAGGCTATTTTTTTTAGTCTGGAAATGCTTAGAAATGTTTCCATATAAATTAACGGTAATTGCTTCTTTGCTTTATGTCATTTCAGCTTACTAAAGATTCATAGAAACACTCTACTTTCGGAGAGTGGGGGAAACCTGTACATGCAGATCTGACTTAAACATTTCTACTTTAAAATTACACTATTAAATAAAATAAGTAAATAAATAAAATTACACTGCTTATCATAACTTCATTACTCCAGATCTATCATAAGGTTGTGAAATTTCATAAAGCGAAGATGACACCTAAACAAGAAGCAGTTTTAAATGTACATGCAGTTCTTTTTGGTTATGAAAATATTACTTTGCCTCCCTGTACTAAGTCAATAGGAACTAGAGTAGAATTTATCCCTCTTAGTCCAGGCTCAAGGAATAGAGGGTAGGCAGCAGTATGATTTTCAGCATCCATCTTTGTATGCCTTCCAATTACATCAGCATCAATCCTCCCCTCCACGCACTCCACTCAATATGGTCCCAAAGGCCACGTTGGTCAGGTCTATCCTCCATACTTTCCCAAAAGCTCTATTTTGGTTTTTTCATGTTAGGAATGTCCAATCATCTTGCTCCTATACTCACCCTTCTATTCACATACTACTCTCTTTTAAAGATCTAGTTACAGTCCTACCTCCTCAGTGGAGCTATTTCAATGCACACAATTCAACCTGTTGAATTCTAATAACACGTATTGCCTATATTATACAAGACAGCACTGAATTTACACATATATACTATTTACACACAGATACATGCATCTATATATATTCTTTTTAACATCATGTTATTCTTTTCTCCCTAATAAATTATGAACTTTTGTGGAAAGAATTGAGACTTAGATTTATCTCTCTCTCCATTTACATGTATCATTTGGTTGATAGGCACTTGTATTCACTTGATTAAAGGTTATCTTTCCTTTTGATTTGTTTTTAAGGCATTCATTTATAGCAAAAGGTCTTAGCATTATGATACACTTTACCCCTAGCTATTTGCAATATAGAACACAGAATAGGTTCTTATATTCAGGTAGTTCTATAAGTCCTATAAAAGAGCTATTCCATGAGTCCTACATTCCACCAGGCCTAACATCTATCCACATCTCCTGCAGTTACATTGGATCTTAGCTCTTAATATGCCTGCTCCTTAAACATGTAGCAGTCAGTGTCTAATGTGTTGATTTGAAAGGCAACAACCTGGATTAGATTTCTGTGCAGAATGTCAAAATACAAGACACACTGCAACTTCTATTCCATATCTAACCTGATTTAATAGCCATTCAGCACTTCTTAAATTTCCTTTAAGTCGAGATCATATTTGCTGCACTTTGAAGGGTTGAGTGAATGCATAGCACAATCAACAGAGAGAAAAGGATATAAAACAGCAACAGAACATTGACAAGTGTATGAGGAGTACTAAGATGCAGAACTCTGGGCTTCATTTTCTTCTGTCTTTCTCCTCTTTTCTTTCTCCTTTCTCAGAATCAAGTTTAGGAAAAGCTCTCATCAATATATATCTTTTTTCTACTGTATGTTTAATAAATGTTTGTTAACAAAAAAAAAAAGGAGTATATTAATTCTGTTCTAACCATGGGACTCAGGAAATAAAAACAGTAGCAATGTACTACTTTGAATGAAATCAGGATATATCAGATTAAAATATCTTAGGAATCATAACCACTCAACAGTTTTATTTTATTATAAAATAATAAAATATAATGATCAAATATCAGCATCAGACATGTAAAGGAAAGGAAATAAAATTCCCCTTTTTTTTCAAGACCTAATTTCTGATACTGAAACTTACATATCATAAAGATGTGGCCATTTGAAGGTCTCCATTAACATCTTGTGAAGAATTTACTTTTTAGATCTATTAACCATTTTTAACATAAAAATAGGTTTAAAGATCCATGATTTCATTAAAAACCAAAAGACAGAATTAAAATATATTGCATGTTATTTTATTATAACTTTTTCAATTTCCCTAATTCCTATAGCTTATTATATAATACATATACATATGTATCATGTTGAATAATTACATCTACATATCCTAACCATATTCATCATTTTACATAAGTGAAACCATAACCCAGTAAAATGATACTTTGTTATTTAAGTGATGCAAATATTTGAATTATCTTGTTTGAATTAGGTCTCTGCTCTTCTGCTTTCACCAGTAAGTGTTTTGTTTTATGTTACACTCATTGCCCCACAGGAATTTAAGAGATGAAAGATGGAAGAAGAGGAGAGAAGCTCCTTCTTGCAAAGTTTATATAGTGATTCTATTACCTCTGTTGCAGTGTTAAGTCAAATATGCTATTTTATTGGGAAGACCAATTTTATTTGCATATAAATACTACTACGTTGTGGAGGTTTGCTTCCTTTGCATCAGGCATTATAATGAAGGGAAGTCATAACTTTCTTTGAATATTTATTCTTTGAGAAAAAACATACCAATGATACCTTTACAAATGGCTTTATCATAATCTTTGCAGTGTTTCTTTATAGTCATTCTTTCCATTTTATTCCTAATATGAGCACCATTTGGGTTCTTTCAAGAATGACTATTTGGAACGAGGAATACCGTCACAGCCTTCTCTGGATATTGTTAGACTCTACACAAGAGGTGTGGTCCTCATGAGTAGCATTCAGTAATGAGGAACATGTAGCCATATGAGAAAGAGGTGAAAGAGCTTACTTTTAGTTATTCCATGTGCCATCGAAGATTTACGTATTTGGGCAATGTTTAGAACCATGATTATGTGGAAAGTTTGCCAGGGATTAGATTATAGAAGAAATCCATTGCCAAAATAATGAATTATACGAATTAGCAACATTTTAGTGGAAAAGTAAAAGTCATAACTATAATGCTAAGCAGATTCATTGCACAAGTATAAAGTGGAAACGGAGACCAGAAAAAAATAAGGGGCGGCAGCGTTAGTGCCATTATCCTGAGGGATACCAAGTGAGTGACAGTTAATTGGTTTCTACTAGGATCGAACCAGAAAAATAGCTCACCAGTATAAAGCATGTCACCAAGATGGAAAGTTAGCAAAAGGCAGGAAGAGAACCTAAAGTTTACATAAAATCAAGAAAGGGAAATAGGAGTCAATACTCATGGTGATGAAAGCCCTGGGGTCCATTGCTATAGTGTGACCCCGCCCCCCCACCATGTGTAAGGCTTCCTTCACTGACGAAGCGTGAAAGATTACTGGCCAGCTTTGCACAGCTAAATTCAAGTGGTCCCTGAACGCTAATCTTTGGACCCTCTCAGCCTGACTTCAAAAGAGCTGTTCTAGGGGGCAGGGAGGGAAGGACTAATTAAAACCCCAGATTATGGTGCTTGATCCCACAGATTCTGACTCTGTCAGTATATCTGGGACGGGGCATAGAAATACGTTTTATTTTTGTTTTGTTTTGTTATTGGTGGTGGTGGTGTTGCAAGGCATGCCCGAATTAAAAGATGTTATCGGGTAATGCCTTCCCATTGGTAGTTGTTCTTAAACTTTACAGTGTATTAGAATCACCAGGAAAGACTTGTTAACCCACGGATTACCTGAGAATTTACATTTTTAATGAGCACCTAGTTGATTCTGATTTTTCTGGTCCAGGAACCATAAAATGAAAAACACTTGTGTAGAGTAGTTACATACTCAAATGCCTGTAAAACCTAAATAAAAAAAATATATTTGCATGAATCAGACTAAGGATAAATAATAAAAAATGAGGGATCTGTGTGGATTAGAAGAGAACATGCTCAACCTAAATGTATTTATAAGGTAGTTTCTTCTAAAATATTCTACAGGCCAGCTGAAAGTTCTCTGAGGTAAATGCCCTTACATTTGTGATTTCTAGCTCTGTGAACTTAGACTGAGCATGGCTTTCTATGAAGGGCGGAAATGTCACTCACTCATTCATTCATTCATTCATTTATCGAGTAACTTTTATATGCTAGGCACTGTTCTTGGTGGATGGGATATATCAGTAAACAAAATAAAAAAAAAAAAGTGTCCTTATGAAGAAATGTATATGGAACCTATCCACTTTTATATATTTTTTTAGTTTAAAATTAAAATACAAATAATGTTAAGGTCTGTTTTGCTTAGCTAAAATTCCCAAGAATGCAACCATTGCATATCAAACCAAAATAAATGTCTAGTTTCATAATCTCTTAATAAAATACTTATATTATTTAGTTCATCTAACTGCTAAAAAAATAGCTTGTCTGAAAATTCTAAGGTATAAATGTAAAGACTGTGATTTGGGGAATACCAAACCTTAGCACCCCTTATCAAATATATGCAGAAGAGGTGGTCTGTGAGACTTTGAAAGAGATGAGAGATTTGAAGAATACAAACATGATCGTTTAATACAGCTATTTTCAATCTTAGCTTCACGTAATTGTCTAAGAAGCTTTTGAAAAATATCAACGCCTGGAGAGTTTCTGTTTTCCCTTGTTCTGGGGTGAGCTCAGGCAACCCCAGTTTAAAAGGCTTCCTGAGTGATGCTAATGTGCAACTATGTTTGAAAAGCACTGATATACACAGTGTCATTCATTTGTTCATTTCTCAGCAAACATTTAGTGTACACTACTATGAGCATGTGTTAGGATATATTCATGAACGAAGGAGATATGGTATATAGCCCCATGACTATACAGTTCTTTAGTATTTTAAGGAACTATAAAAAAACAAACAAACAGAGCCCTTTATTAGGGATTTGAGTGCCTACTGAATGACTTGCCTTCCACACACAGACCCTGGGTTATGTTCCTGAGCAGCGTGGTTTGGTGGGCAAGTTTTCTTGAAGTAACATTGGAATTGCAACAAGTGGAAAATTTTTTAATATCACAAGTAGCTTTTGAACATAATTTAAAAGGAGATTCTTGAAACATGCTTTGTCCCAGATACATTTCACATTCTTCTTTTTTTTTTATTTTTATTTATTTTTTATTTTTTTAAAGATTTTATTTATTTGACAGAGCGAGAAAGCACAAGGAGGGAGAACAGTAGAGGGAGAGGGAGAAGCAGGCTCCCCGCCAAGCAGGGAGCCCGATGTGGGGCTCGATCCCAGGACCCTGAGATCATGACCTGAGCCGAAGGCAGATGCTTAACCATCTGAGCCACCCAGGTGCCCCCATTTCACATTCTTCTTAATTAAAAAGAAAGGAAATAGATATGGAAGGTGCAAGTCCTATTACAAGTCAACTGACTTAAACCTCTATGAAAGAAAACAATGTATACAATGTTCTCAGCAGGACTTCAAGAATTCTATCCTCAGAGTACTAAAAAAAAAAAACAAAACAAAACCAAAAACCAAAACCAAGAAACAAACAAACAAACAAAAAACACAGGATTTTAATTGGGTGAGAAGGGTTGATTTTGAACTATGGAATATATTACCTATTCAAAGAATTTAGAAAGGCTGTTCTATAATGCTCCTGATAATTTTAACGCATCTCAGCACTGGTCCCTATGAAATGATACTTTTATTATTTTCTGAATTCCTTTTAAGAAGTTTCTGATATTTAAAGGAAAAGATGTTCTTTCTAAATGTTTATAAAGCACCTGAGACCAAAAAAAAAAGAAATGCCTAGGTCTCTTCATAGAATGACTGTTCTTCTAGTTTTATTTTTTAACGTGTTCTTTTTCTATATACACTGCTATATTATAAGATGTTTTTCATAGCTCTCAGGATCTTAAGAAACCCTACAGGTTATTTGATTAATCCCCCATCCACTCTCAACTCTATATTTCCTTCCTCATCACCTTTTCTAATAAGCATAATTTTATTCACTTCTTCCCGATTTTGTCCATCATCCTCTAGCTATCTCTGACTCTTACTGCTGCTGCAGATTCTGTGCACATATGGTGACAGGCACTGTGCTATTTTGAATGCCTTGTTTCTAATCCTCAATATCAAATCTTATAAGGTAGGTATTTTCCTCAAATTATGAATATGGAAATAGAAGTAAACAGGAGAAGAATAAACTTGTTCAAGTTTATAGAGTAGCCCAATGAGCCAGAAAGCCATGCCAGGTTCGTCTGGACTGTAATGCCTAGATTATTTCTAGCTTATCTCTCTAAGGTTCTACGAAGAGGTTCTCTTCTCGATCATGAAGAATAACTCAAATCTTTTTTGACAAGTCTGCTATTCGTGGCACATGTACTTTTCTTTAGACTTTTCCAAAGGTAAATTTCATTTCCTGTAGCTATTGCTCATATGTGGTAATTCTTGACTGCCTTTACTTGCCTTGTTACAGTTCCTTGCAAACAGGTCCACGTGGATCCCGCAGGGCTGACTGAACTCTCTGGGTGTTGTGTGTGCAGCTTCAAGTTGAGCTGCACCATTATCTGCCTTATTCTAGAGCAATGCTTCTATTAATACAGCCTGAGGGCCCATCAGCCTTTTTGGCAGCCGCATTACTGTTGACTCCTACTGAGCTCATTGTCAACTAAATGTCTCAGTCTCTTTCACAACTGTCTTCGCTAAATCATATCACCCTCAGTCCTACCTTTGTGCATTTTGTTTCTGAATCCAAGTTTCAGGCCTTAACAATTATCCCTAATGAATATAATCATACTGGAGTCACCCCATTGTTCCAGATTTTAGCATTTTTCAATATCTGTTAGCATCTGCGTGGGGGGGGGGGGGGGGGGTGCAGAGCACTGTGGAGAGAGATTCTGAATCTACATGTGTTATAGTCACTCTCCCTCGTGACTTAAAGTTTTTGTTTTTGCAAAACAGTCACATAATTTTAACTTATGTTTAATTTACTGATAAATTTCTTAACTGAGTAGGACTTGGGGCTGACCACCAAAAACTTCTGTTCAGGATGAAGACAATGGCCCTGAGGCAGATAGAGCTTTTTGGCTATAACCTGCTGTGCCTCTCAATGTCCTGCACTGGCTATGCTCTCAACTATTATGTGGATCCTGTTGGCTTCATATATGGGTTTCGAACAATTGTAGAGAATTTAAGAGTTGAAGCTCAGGTAAGCTCAGGTCAGCAAAAAGGAGCGGCTTCAAGCAATCAAACTGTTGCTAGGTTGTTCACTCGAATTGAATTGTCCACACATACTAAATCCTGAGAAAAATAAAAAGCTACCAAACCATGGGAGCATAAGAGAGGATTAACACTGTATAATAATTTTGTCACCAAAAGAATCACTACCTGTTTAAAATTATGTAAATATTACGACTGAATGCACTGCAAAATTTTTATGTGAGGTCAGAGATGAAAAATATATTTGAAGAGAAACAAAATTTTCTGTCTCTCCTATCCCTCGGCCTTATTCTCTCCTTTGTCTCTTTTTCTCAATTCTTAGACAAATACTAAGTGATCTAAAAAGGAAAAAAAAAAAAAAAGAAAAAAAAAGCAAGAATGTTCCATGCCAGATAGTTTTTAATCTTCTTCCTCTAACAGTTTCCAAGAAACTAAAAAGGGAAAAGTGGAGAGAGGAGGAAGATAATCAGGGTTGATTGTGAATCTGGGAAAAGTCTCAACTATGTATTGAGATTCACAAAAATGAAATATGAAAGATCACAAGAGAGGAAATGAATAACCATTTTGCCCGTTGCCAGTGTTCTGCTCCCCATTCTTCCAGCTGCGGCCGACGCTTCAGCTTCACCCTTCAGATTGGAGTTGGAGGCACATGCACACATCTCAGCTGCTGTGCTCTCTGGTACTGTAGTTTGCCTTTCTTTAGAATGCCCTAAAGATAGCATTCTTAGTAAACATACTGTCAGCCAGAGAGAATTGCATCGGGGGATGTAACCGTCCTCTCTGGTGGGAAAGGCTTTTCCACCTGCAGGGTGTAAACTATTGGAAATATACAGGTTTTTTTTTTTTTCTTTTGGTGGCATCAGCAACCAAAAAAAGTTCCTGATTCAGCTCTCTAAATACTTTTCTCCTCTCTGCAGAGGACTCGATGTAATGGACCTACGAGAGTTATCTTCATATACATCCTCTGTGCATGGCACAGTGTACGGCCCACACCAGGCATTCGACCAATATTTGCTGACTGAACAGATGAACTTTCACCTGAGCCACCTAGGATGAGTTGGGTCTTTTGGCATCAGTAAGAATGAGCAGACACCTGATGTTCAAACATGTGTGTCGAATTGAGCGGTGGGCATTGCCAGGCAAGGAATTCGGTCAGCTTTTGCAGTTGTTTTGCTGGTGGTGATTTCACCATGTTTTCCAGACATTTGGTTGCATTGCTCAGGATGATATAATATAACATTTCATATCGGAGTATCCAGAAATCCAACCTTCCCTGGAGAGAGTTTCTCATTCAGTTGACTTGATAAGGGACCTAGCAGCTTGCGTTTTTGATAAGTTCCCAGGTTGTGCTGCTGCTGTTGGTTGAAAACCGCTGCACTAATCCAACCCCTAAAGGACAATGAGGAAACCCTGGGGGAGAGTGTGGATAGAGAAACATACCAGTACAGTTGCTCAAGCAGCACCCACATCCTCCTTCCAGCTGAGGCATTTTTCTGTTTTCTCACGCGGCATCTCCAAGTAAAGGCAAGCAGAAGGAAGAACAAGGGCTGGGGAGGCCTTCGTGATGTACAAGCAGCACCAGCAAATGAGGACAGAACGTATGTGAAATTTGTGGGTGAAATAATAAGTTTTTACCCGTTCTGAAGTTCTCCAGGGGGAAGAGAGAGGTTCTGTGATCTCCGTTGCTAGCTTCTTCCACATCTAAAAACATTATTCAGAACATTCCTGCTACAAACTTAAGCCCATTTCCATTGCTAATGAGGCATTCTATATTATACTACTCAGGAGCTGATGTTGGAAAATAAGTGTGTCTATGAAGTAACTGCATTTAAAAAAAAATAAAATTGAAATAAAAATAATTAAATGCAGCCAGCTGCTTTAAGCAACCATTTCATCACATGGTAAGAAAAGTATTCAAAAGCCATCCCAAATCTGTTCCCCTCCGTTACTTCTCGCCTTACTGCCTCACTACAATGAGCAATATCAGTTACGGAATCCACTGTCTCCTTGCATTTTCTCATTCTAGGGCCAGTTCTGTGTCCTTTTGATGAACTGAACCATCTTCATTTATTGCTTTGTTCTCATCGCACTTTGCTTGATTCATACTAAAGTATAAAAAAGAGCAAACAAAGCCTATACTTAGTCACCAAAAAAGGTAAATTTCTCTTCTCAATATTCTTGATGAAGGCAACGTTGGAAAGGGAATTAAGTGGGCCAAGTGCAGATTCTCAGTTAGGATGAGAAGAATTGTACTGATCCCACAGAATTAAATACATCATCTTCCTCAACCTTTGAAATCATTTTTATATGACCCAGACTTCTCACAGACCTACTTACTTGTTCTTGAAAAGAGGAGGTGAATTGGCATAAAATAAACACATAGATACAAATTGTATACAATAAACACATATATACAATAAAACCCTTTATGTTTATGAGGAGAAAGCTTGGCTGCACTTGTCTAGACAACCAGACAACCTTATGTTGCCTATACTGGGAAATAAACCTATTAGAGGATACACAAATTTATGAATGAGGAAGACTCATGATTTATTTCGGTTAATGCCCTGATTTTGTTGGTTTGCTTTAGTTTACCTCCCTTTTGCCTGTATTTTGGTAGATGATTCTAACAGATGAATAGTTGTCCTTACACATTATAAGCTGTGCAAACTTGAAATATTAAATAACAAAACAACGTCCTAAACCCCAAACACTAATCTTCTTACATAATATGCAAGAATATATCCAGTTGTACAGAATATATTCCCTGTAACTTTTAGCATGTAAGGAAGCTCATGCCGGGATAAATCATAGAAAAAGGGGTTTAGTAAAATATACACACACATACATGTTTATAGCTAAAAAAAACAACAAATGCTAATAATAAATATTTTTCCCTGTCATATCACCTTATTGATATAAGGTGACCTTATATATCTATCATATCTATACCTTATATATCATATGATATATATATCATAAGGTGACCTTATATCACCTTATATATTGATATAAGGTGATATCAATAACTTATCGATAATTGCCATATTTGGGGCATTTTTCTGAAGTTACCAGAAAATTGAACTTTGCGGTGTGTTATTATTATTATTCCATATATACCTGATTATATGTGCTAGATATATTCTTAAGAAGGTGCGTGGGAATAATAAGAATTTTGGAAGTAGAAATTTAATTTAACTATCTATCCTGTGCCAGTGTTTTCTAAACTGTCGTTAAACAGGAGAAAACAACAACAACAACAAACCAGTTTATGCAGCACACACACACTCACAAACACACATAGCTAACACAAAATGTTACACGATAATTTATGTTAAATGAGATGCATTCTGACATTTTCTATTCTATCCTGTTTTATTCTTTAAAAATTGTTGGTCATGCCCCACTAAATTAATTTCAGCATACACTAAATTTCACAAAAATCTCATCAGTTGCAAAACACTGGTGTTTTTAGGAAATTCTATAATGATGATCAAATAATCCGTTAGTATATTGATTAACTTCTTCTGATTTGTCCTTGGACCAATTTAAGGTTTTGATATAATGGGTCTTTTAAATATATGCTCACTTCTGCTTGACTAGTGCCTATCTGAAGGTAACTACAAAATGTATATTGTACATATGAAGACAGTGCAGTATTTTTAATGGTGTTATGGTTGCTTAAGATGCAATATTTAATGAATGCTTTGCAGTTGCTATCCCAATCTGGTGAACAGAGTGTGCAGCCTACTGTCTCCAAGCCTAGTACCTTTGTGTTTCAATTCCCTTGGGCTTCTCTATACTTGACTTTCTATACATTAGATCACTCCTAAGAGAAGTCTAAAAAAGCATCTCTAGCAATCTTTAATTCATATGATTAAAAATTCAAAAGAAGCCCTTGTACCAGCTGTTAAACTATGTTCGTAAACTGTAATTCAGAGTTCAGGCCCCAGCAAATTGAAGGTTAGGTTAACAGGATTATTCAGTGGAAGTGCATTAAACTGCAGCAACTAGAACAGTAGGTGGACTGTTTTATACATGCTCATTTGCAGAAGATAAACGAAGGGTGGGCAAACTTATCTCATTGGACATCTTTTTTTTTGCCTCTTTTCTGCAGTATGGTGTAAAGAGGAAAGCAAATGAAACTAACCATCATGTTTATTTACTACATATGCAGATAAAAAGAAGAAAAGGCACATCCATTGTTACACTGCATCTTATTTGAAAATGACCAAATGAGTTTCTCTTTTCAGAGTTTAACTTTCTCAAATAAGTCTGAAGTTTCAGAAGAAAATATTTTTTTGCTGCCCCAAACTAAAATGTGTTAACATGCAAATTTGGGAAACACCAAAAATGAAAATAAGTCTTTAGTTAGAATATTGATGCCCTTACACTTCTGTGACAGAGGAGTAAAAAGTTTTCTTTACAGCATCAATCCCCTACTTTCAAAAACTAAGCAAAGCTAAGTCATAGGATAGAATACTTGAGAATTCAAAATTGGTAGTCCTAAAGCTGGTTCTGGGGCAGGCACTCTCTAGCAGCACGTCCTTAAGGGAGCCACTTAAACTCTCTCGGCCTCACTTTTCTCACTTCTAAAATGAGAGAAATGGACAATATGACTTTCTTCTGTGGACAAGAGATCCTTTCTTTTGTAAGTTTTTTTGCTTCTAAGTTTATGCGTAAAGTGATTGTGGGCTGGATCTCTTCGTTGTTGGCTGATGAATGATCAGGAACAAAAGAGATGAGAAACACAAAATCTCTTTTGTCTTAAATGAACTTGAAATTTTTTCCTCCTCAAGAATTACTTACTGCATTGGAAAAGGAAAAGAAGACTTCTCCAGGTGAGAGTGAAGAAAATGACAGAAATTAGTAATCTGGGTTTAGAAGATGTAAAATAAAATCAGTGAAGACAAATTTAAACAGATGCTTCTGCCTCACTATGTAGTAAACATAAATTAAGAAAAGAGTGAATGGAACTTTTTAAAATCATGAACATTAGCTTCAACAGAATGAGAAAGGTATCACCCCCCCAAAAAAAAAACCCCAATATTTTGCTTAAAAACAGGATACGAGATGTAAGAAAAGAATGTACTTGTGAAAACTCAGACCAAAGTTTGGAAAAAAAAATCAAAAAAGTATCGAAACTAAAAATATTTCAAAGATCGCTTTTAGTCAGTAAACATCATGAGATGCTACTTTAAATAGGTTTTTGAAAAAAACAGTGTAGTACAGTGTAGCTGTACACTACAGTTATGACAGCTCAAACCTCTTTAGAATAATTAGTAAAGTATAACTTACTAGTTGGCTTTTTCTACAGGGATGCTTAATCTCAGCATCTTTATTATCTGAAATGAAGTCTTCTCTACATCTATGGAGCTGTTCGATGCACAGTGGCCTGAAAGCAAGATAAGTATTAAAAATAAAATAGGGACGCCTGGGTGGCTCAGTCGTTAAGCGTCTGCCTTCAGCTCAGGTCATGATCCCAGAGTCCTGGGATCGAGCCCCCGCATCGGGCTCCCTGCTCGGTGGGGAGCCTGCTTCTCCCTTACCCTCTACCCCTCCCTCCCATCTCATGCTCTCTCTTTCCCTGAAAAAGAAATAAAGTCTTTTAAAAAAATAAAAATACAATAAATTTCCTTGGATAAAAACATACATTTATTAAAAATCATCTATGCTTCACTTGTTGGATTCAGAGACATTTGTGCATTTTTTTACTTTTCTCATATCTACACAATAGAGATTCATGTATCAAATCAAGGTGGCCAATGAAAAATAAGAGCTAAGGAGTCAGAAAAAAACTAGCTTGCGACTCCAGGCCACCCCAATTACCATGCGAATCTTGGCAAACTACTAAATTTCCCTGATCTCTAGTTTTCAAGTCATTAAAGAAGACAGCCATTCACATTGTTATGTGAATTTTAATGAATACATATAATTCTCACCATATTGGAGTTACTCATTATGTTATTAGTTTTTTTTCCTAATATGTATCTAGCAGTAATAATTTTTGCAGAAAGAAATCTCCCACAGTATAGAATAAATAACAGTTCTTTACTTCATATCATATTCTAGTTTCTGATGGAGAGAAACTGTAAAAAGTACAGAAGTTATATTCAAGATCTTTTAAATGATCAGGAATATTGTGAACTGTGGATTGAAGGGACTGTTTCTGTTAATGGAGGAAAAGCACACTTCAGAAGAAAGAAGACAGAGCATCACTTCTGTTGTTCTTGAACAGCTACATGTGTGGGAGCACTCCTTCAGCAAACATCTGAACAGAATGCACAATGGCAACAGGCCTCCTGGTGCTGTATCTTACTCGGCGGGGGAAGGGATAAATATTAAATAAAAGTACTAAATAATACACTGAGTTATAAGGCAGCAAGGGATATGGAAAAATAGGTAGAGCAGACTCATTCTGAAAAAGATGTGAGCATATGTGAAGGGGTGCAGATGACAGCATTAAATAGGGTGGTCAGTACAGACCTCAGAGAGAAAGGTGAATTTTAAACGAAAGCTTAAAGAAGGTAAGGACATTATCCAGGAGATGAACTGTGGGTGTGATGTTGACAGAGGAGATAGGTAAACCAAGGGCCCAAGATGAGAATGTGAAGCCGTATCTGTTGAACAAGGAGCCCAGTATGACTGGAATGACATAATCAAGAGGGAAATAAAGAAGTGAGGTCAAAAATAACAGAGATGAGATCATGGAGGGCCTTCTGGAATATGTAGTGACGTGGGCTTTTAGTCTGGATGAAATGAGGGCTTTCAGTGTCTTCTGAGGAACACACTATGCTTTACTCAAACAGGATTAAACTTGCTGCTATTTGTTCTCAGAAGAAAGCAGTGAGACATGTTTAGAGAGACTATTGCAATCATCTAGGAAGGATACCAGCATGGCATTAGTAGAGAAGGTAGGAAGAGGTCATAGGCTGGCTATATTTTCAAATCTGAGACAACAGATTTGATAATGAAGTAGGTGTATGCTTTGAGAGAGAGAGTAATGAAAGAGGACACCATGGCTGGGGTCTGAATGATTAGTAGGATGGTATGTCCATTACCAGAGCTGTGAAAGATTATAGGGGAAACAAGCAAACTCCAGGAGGAAACATAAAGAATTGGGTTTGTGCATGTTAACCGTGAGATGCCCATTAGATATCCCAGTGGCTATGCAGAAATGCACAAGGAAGTTCAAGGAGGAGGGCTTATCTGGAAACCTACATTTAGCGTTCTTCGACTTAAACTTGGAGTTCACCAGTGAACTGATAGTATAAAAGCCATGAAGAATAGATAAGATCACCTAAAGGAATGAGGGTAGATAGAAAGGGGAGTCCAAGGACTGAAGCATGGGACCATCCAGCATTTAGAGATAAATACGTGAGCTCTGTGTCTCAAGCTGTAGGTACTCAAACATTCCAGACACACCGGGTCCATTTAGAACACTATGCTTTGACTTACATTCACCCCTTCAATCTGACTCATAAAATCATCTCTCAGAAACCTTTTTGTCCTCCAGGAACCACCTATATATCTCAAAAGATATTTCTCTAATTGTGCTCATCCTCTGTGATTGCAGAACACTTGTCATATTTTGCCCTGCATTACAGTGTATACACCTGCCCCCTTTAGCCGATTGGGAGGACTCTGATGGCAGCAACCCTAACATTCCCATTACCACCGTTTATGAAAATGACATCAGTGAGTGTTTCGTATGCGCCAGCAATGCTCTTAAGCTCATTTTAAACATAATCTCCTTAAATTCCTTAACTCATCTACTCTTATTTTACAGAAGAAAAAATTGAGACTCAAAAACTAAGATGAATTGCTCAAGGACTCCTAGCTAGAAAGCAGCAGAGCGGAATTTCAGTATCGAGTCTCAACTACTCTAAAGACTTTGACCACTGCCTGGCCCACCTTCATGTTATTCATTTTATAATTTTCTGGACTTGGTAAATATTTTATAAAAGTTGCTGGATAAATAGACGAATGAGTTCTTGAATTAATGGCTCTGCTTTCCTTTTGGCAGCCATAATAAAACCTTGACTAACAGAAATCAATTTTGTACATCTTTCTATTAAATTAGGATTTTTAATTTTCTTGTTATAGTCTACTTTTAATAAAACATGGCCAATCACAACACATTTTGCTTTAGTTTTTCAATCAGAATAAATTCCTGAAACATTTCCTTGAGGTGAGTGCAAAATTATCTCTGTTCCCCATACCTCGGACTACACCTTGGGTGATATTCTTTCTTGAGACATTATGATTGACATAATGACCACAGGATCCCATGATCTCAAAGTTTCAAGGAAAGATATATATCATATTCCCCAGGCAATTCACCTGGGAACACTTTTTAAAATATTTTAGAGTAATTTTTGGCAACATGAATCAAAGTCTTTTTTAATTAAATCTTAAGCTAATTAGAAACCCAAATCATAGAATGTCTTCTTTGCCAAATGTAACAAGATGTGAACAGTATCCCATCTTCATCCTGCAGACTTTGCAGTGCGATCTGGCTGAATTCTCCTTGCACCCATTTGCATCTGTGTGCTTGAGGGCTTTATTCCTGGATCTAAGAAGGCTATTCTGTGCACTCATGGCAGTCCAGAAATATTAGGAGGTAACACGCCACCCCACTGCCTCCATTCCACCCCTCCAGCCCCATGTCTATCCGATTAACTCTTGCATGCGGTGCCTCTAAGGAGGTAGTATATAAATACGCCAGCTCGCTCACTCTAGGATAGGACTATTCTGAGGTCTGTGTCTCCCACTATATTCTAGAAGGTCCTCTGCAGGGTCAAGTGCCAGCCACACACTGAGGTAGCTGGCTAATAAAGCACTCCTTGGTGCTTGACTTCACTTCCCTCAATCTCTTTCCTGCCACCTTCAAAATAAACTGCTTGCCCTCACATCCTTATCTCAGGGTTGGCTTCTGGGGAAACCCAAAATATGACATGAGAATTCTGATTATCTGATTTTTTACTGATAGAGCCTCCTGGACCGAGAGAAGGAAAGCAACAGCATACATTTTTCCTTCTTTGGTGCTCTTGTTTTCAGCCCCAAATGTGCCATATTTAACTGCCCTTATACATGATTTTAATAGAGAAATTGAGGGGGTTAATCAATATTTCATGTAAATCCTTTATTGTAGAATACTGATGCAACATGTGACTATTTAATGGGTTGACTATGCTAGCCATTGATTCATATGAACAAGAAGCCATTTGAGTACATGGGGCTGAATCTCACAGAAACAGCACTGTGTCCACATCTATGAAGAACAAGACAGCAATGAGGACACTTCAGACTCTAGGGAGTGATAAAAGTATGACACTATATAAGCTATCCAAATCTGTAAAGCCATGTGTTAATGTTCACTTTCTAGGTGATAAACTATTAGACAAATATAGGATAGTGTTATTAATCAATGTTGACTGACACATACATACTATCGTAAGAAATAACCTAAAATCAATTTCTTTCCAAAGTTTTAAAAAATTGTTTTCCTCATCATACACTAATTTCTGGATCACCAAATTTTATCAGGGCTGCTTGTATCTACGAAACTACACCAACATTTAATTTACCTCAAAGCTGACTTATAAAAAGACTTATCTTCTGGGGCACCTGGGTGGCTCAGTCATTAAGTGTCTACCTTCGGCTCAGGTCATGATTCCAGAGTCCTGGGATCGAGCCCCGCATCGGAATCCCTGCTCGGCAGGAAGCCTGCTACTCCCACTCCCCCTGCTTGTGTTCCTGCTCTCGCTATCTCTCTGTCAAATAAATAAATAAGATCTTAAAAAAAAAAAAGACTATCTTCTGCTTTATTTTCAACTAAATATTTATATTTTACTTAAAAAGTCAATGAAATGCCTAGTGAAATCTTTAGTGTGACTGATAAGTCTTTGATGTAACAGGTCTTAAAATAATTTTCCTCTTAGGGGTCCTTTCTAAAGCCGAGATTAAATTCAAAGTGTTTTTTTTTTTTTTTTTTAACAGCAGAGAATGTGAAATGTGTCCTTCACATGTGTACTAGAAACATCCTTTGATTTTAAATAAATTATCAGAGAAAACTAGTAGCTCTAAAATTTAGCACTTTCTGGAAAACCAAATCCTTTTCTGTATGATGCAATTTAGTTTCAAAATTTATTTTAAGGACTAGAAATTCTCCACCGCTAATTGGTGCATCTGACATAATGTATGTTTTTAGATATAGGGTAAACAATTTACTTTAGTATCAAGGAGACATCAGTAAGGTTTTATTAGAATTCTAAAAATGAATAATAAGCCCAGCCCCATGCTTGTTATAATAGCTAAAATAAACTTGCAGCTTACACTATGGTGATTTAGCTAAGCTCCTCTTTCATTCCATCAAACTGCATGGGGCAACAGCTGGGCTTTTTTTCGACACCCTTGGTATGTTTACTGCAGCCCGGTAACTGTGTAACTTTGTCCCAGGGCTGGACTGTTGCTAGGGCTTGGACCACACCTTCCTCCTGCTTACCTAAAGCCCATTGGTCATGGTTTCATAATCAGGCAGTTTGCACGGTGTCAACATAGGGGCATTGGCAAAAATATACTCTGTGTTTCTACAGGTGTTACATTTTTTGCTCCCCTAGTGACTAGTAATCATTCAATTGGACTAAAATGATATATTTTAAAAAACAATGTCCTGGCATTGCTGAGAACATGCATATAAGGC
Organism: Phoca vitulina; assembly: GCF_004348235.1. Classification (NCBI taxonomy): domain Eukaryota; kingdom Metazoa; phylum Chordata; class Mammalia; order Carnivora; family Phocidae; genus Phoca; species Phoca vitulina. The sequence continues at coordinate 83,219,298 of NW_022589704.1, forward strand.
CATGAAGGTCTACATAGCAAGATTGCACAATAACCCATTAAAATAAACATTTGCAAGCACAGATAGCTGGACTGAAATCCTGCTCTGATACAAATAACATCTGGACAACTTTTGTTTGCATCTTCCAGCATAAAACACCCTTGAGAAAAAATAGAAGGCAAGCTAAAAGACAAAGGACCACTAAAGGTTTTATTATGCTATGGGTGTGGTACCATAAATTTGAGGGGTTTCGGGCCAGAGTTGCCAAACCTGAATTTAAACAGCATGTTGTTTTTAAAAGTTGTAACACTGGTGAGGAACAATTCAGTTTTCTTACATAATTAATCCAGTGTGAAATAGAGTGACTGGAAAACATCCAGTGGTTTAAAAATAACTCAATTATTTATAAGTTCCACAGTGCTATAGGATTCCACACCAAGGAAAGGAAAGGCAGCTTGGTACCAAGTGCGTCTTTCTTATTCAGCAAGCACTTTAGGAGGTCGACATAAACAATCCAACCTTAAAAGACGACGCCGAGAGGCAAAGAAACTGAGGTTTCCTTGGATTGTGGATCAGGATGATGGGCAGGAAAATGTTTCTTTCTCTGACATGCATATATTGCTAATATATATTAGTATGATTTACTAATACCAAAAGTACTGAGCCCTGTGAATGAAGTGGGGTTAGACGGGTGCAGGGACAGAGGAAGAGGAGAGGGGGTCTGGAAAAGAAAGAAAAATGAGCATCTTTTATGAGATTTGCATCATAGGCTATGAATCATATACAACAGTGAATGGACTTTAATTTCTAATGTTGTTCTTTGATGTGAAGCAAAAATAATTACAAGCTGAAAGATACTACCAAGTATGATATTCAATATAAAGATAAAGAAATTAGCCATAAATAAATCCTTATATAACATCTCGCTCCGAGGGCGGGCTAGCAGCGAGCAGCTATATATTTGTGTCAGCTTCAGCTGGCCGCTAAACAAAGGGAATGAAAGTTTGCTTTAGTAATATTAAAATCTTGCAAAATATTTCACAGTTGTCTCATGCATTTTTTTTTCTCTTTTCTCTACACAAAGGGGCATGTGAAAGATGGTAATAGTCTCAAAGGGCCAGGCCCAGAGTTAGAAAGATTAAACTCGAAGATGTGTCTTCAAAGTGTCAGGTGAACTTTACTAAATAAATTCGATTTAGCTTAATTTCATTGTTTCTTCAAGCTGGAGTACAGAGTTAAGAAAAAAAAAATATGAAAGCAGGCTTTCATTTTTTCAGCCACTTTGTAAGCTTTCACTATGGATCTTGTGTGTTTCGGACAGTATGTATTTATTTGTTCTTTTAGCCTTAGAAACAAACAAAATAGAAAACATAATTAAATCATTTATTTACTAGGCTGAACAAACAAAATTTTGATATAGTAATACTCATGACAAGGAAAGTAGATGTCATTTATTTAAATAAGGCATTGAGAACAGAAATTTTTTTTTTAAATCATATATTGTTTATTCGTGGATATTACCTGATAAATTTCAGTAATTCTACTATAAGAGTATTTTTTTTCTTGAGAAGCTGTAAGTGATAGTGGAAATATTGAAGGAAAGTAGTAAAGGGGATTACAAGTCCAGGTGGTTGCAGTTGCATCTAACTGCTGGTGAGTGTAGTTTGGTTTTTTTTGTGTGTTTTTTTTTTTTTTTTACTTGTAATCATTGCACTAATAACTAGGAGATTACTACTAGAACAACTTTACAAAGTTTTTTATTAAGGGTCAATCCAATAAATAGGCTCATGACTACCCCACTCCCTGACATGAAGTTTCCATTGCTTTGACACTTTTTTGTTCTTTTTTCTGTTTATAGTATCGAGTCAGTGGTTAGCTGAACATCGGCAAACTCCGCTTCTGTGTTTTTGGCTTCACTCCCTCTATCCAACCTGGAAAGACAAGTACATCAAGGTTTCTAGGCTGTCACTGACTACTCAATGCAACAAAATTCTTCTGAAATGAATTAGAACAATTCCTATTGATGAGCTCAGTGCATTGTTTGCATATGAAAAGAGAATGCTGAATACTGTCTGCTCTGAGTGGTATCTCCATGTGTGAAAGGAACTATTCATTAGCTTATTTCATTTACTCATTTACTTAAGGCCTACCTTGCAACAGTTATGTTAGATATGACGATAGAGATACAATATGTCGTTCCTGGAGGTGATAGTCAATGCTATGTATTAAATCTTAATATAAAAGTGTATGACTAGGGGAAGATTTGACTCTTCCTAAGAGAGTTGAGAATGGCTTCAAGGAAGGGGTGCCTGGGTGGCTCAGTCGGTTATGTGTCAGACTCTTGATCTTAGCTCAGGTCTTGATCTAAAGGTCATGAGTTCAAGCCCCGTGTTGGGCTCTGTGCTGGCAGGGAGCCTACTTAGAAAAAAAAAAAAAAAAAGAATGGCTTCAAGGAAGTTAAGACATTTGATTTGATGTGGATCATGAAGGAGGAACAAGAGTACAGTTGGCAAGTAAGAGATAAAAATGTCTGGGTAGAAAAAAGATCATAAGAGGGAAGAGGCATAAAACTGCATGTTTCAGGAAAGGTCATTCTTTGGTGCAACTGAAGAATAAGGTGCAAGGAGGGATGGGGTATCAGATGCCCCCGGAGAGGGAAGTCGGAATCAGATTATGAAAGGGGCCACCGTATGCCAAGGAGTTTATTGTTTGGGCAATATAAAGGAATGGAAGATTTACATAGAGTGTGAAATAATTGGCTAAAATAGGTAAGTAAAAGTTGCTCATTAGTCTTTTTTTTTATTTTATTTTATTATGTTAATCACCACACATTACATCATTAGTTTTTTTTTTAATTTTTTATTGTTATGTTAATCCCCATACATTACATCATTAGTTTTAGATATAGTGTTCCATGATTCATTGTTTGTGCATAACATCCAGTGCTCCATGCAGAACGTGCCCTCCTCAATACCCATCACCAGGCTAACCCATCCCCCTACCCCCCTCCCCTCTAGAACCCTCAGTTTGTTTCTCAGAGTCCATAGTCTCTCATGGTTCATCTCTCCCTCCGATTTCCCGCCCTTCATTGTTCCCTTCCTACTATCTTTTTTTTTTTTTAACATATAACGTATTATTTGTTTCAGAGGTACAGGTCTGTGATTCAACAGTCTTACACAATTCACAGCGCATACCCTCCCCAATGTCTATCACCAAAGCACATACCCTCCCCAATGTCTATCACCCAGCCACCCTATCCCTACTCATTAGTCTTAAAGAGAATAGGCTGCTACATGCTGTTATAGAGTGAGTCATAGAGTCCATCTTGACACATGACAAAAAGAGTAACCTCATAGAGGTTACTCTATTTTATGCTGTTTATCATTCTCAGACACTTATACAATGATATATATCATCCTGATATATAAACACTATGTCTCTCTCCTGTTTATGATTTACCAACATAGCGTTCCTTCTCTACCAAAGAAAAAGGGACTTTAATCCCTTTTCCCTCCACCACAAACACAAAAATGAGAAAAGCCTTGAAGTAAACTAAAGTTTCAACCTGTGGAGACAAGAGCTATATCCACATGAAGAAAGTAAAATGGAGAATTAGGCACTGATCCAGGTAACCAACCCCCGTTTATCCATCATTACCCCCAAAATTCTCTTGCCTAATTTATCTCTATAGGTTGCAGAAAATAACGCTTCTCCAAAAGATCCTTCCTTCACTTTTCATTTTGTGTTATATAGCTACACACTTAGTGAGTTTATATGAATAAACTTTCTAGCACTTTACAGGAGAAACACTGTTTAAAAAAAAAAAGTGTTGGAAAGAACAAAGATGATTCCAAGATGAAATAGTAGCATTATGACCCACACAGACCACCTGGAATTCTTTAAACCATAATACTCAGTAACAATTCCTCTCATGCAATGTAGCTTGTACTTCCTAATTTCTCAAGAGATATTTACTTGGACACTAGCTCTTTGTTTTCAACAGTTTTCCTGCCTTTGCAAATTAATCCCCACCTGTAGACAAATGCTTCCACTTATGAAATCACAACAGTTGTTTAAGTCATGAGATTAAGAATAATGGAAAACATTATGTAATTTTGGAATGTGGGAAGAGGAAGAAAATATTTTAAATGAGCAGGACAATTTTCTTATTTAGCTATATCTTTAAAGATAAAATAATAGAGAAAAGTTAAGTGGATGTTCCTGGAATGAGGAGAATAAAGCTGTGGCTATGTTACTTTAAAGAAAAAGCAAATGGCAAACTAACCAGTACAGATCTTCAGTGGCCTTTATACTCACCTAACCCACTAATTCATTCTATAGATGGTACACCTTAGTATCCCTAAGTATAAGGCTAAAATGACTGAGATAATTACTGGATTTGGTTCTGCTAAGCCATTATGGGATGTTTGGAATCACACCAACTTATCCAGTACAAAAAGAGCAGAGTCACATGAAAAACTGTCACTGAATTCAAATTAGAATTACTTTAGCCAAATTAAATTATTCTGAACCCTAAATAATTATTATTACAAATTATAGATTTTATCTACAGTTAGCCAGTCAACTTAGTAATTGCCAGTTCTCCCAGGTCTTCATGTTGTGAAAATCCAGATGAACCATCAACTGCTCTTCTCTATGCTCTGTTTGAGATACAAAGGAGAAAGCCTTGGAACAATAAATAATGACTCAGTGGTGATCGTAAGCCTTCTACCTCTTACCTAGAAATAGTAACAGGGACCAGCTTTATTGTGATTGAAACAAACAAAAAATAGACAAATATAGGAAACAATGGTTTTCAAGACACTGAACATCAGACAATAGACAGTGATCCCTGAAAGATGGGGAAAAAATGAGGTGAGCCCTATAGTTGCCCTAGCTTACTGCCTTGAAAGTGTTTCCAAGACATGGTCCAGGGAAGAGGAAGCCAGGCCAATCCAGCAAACTCCTTGCATTGAGGGGATGAGGGTGAGAGTCTGGAGAGAAAAGGTGGCTAAAATCTGTAGGATAGAATTTCAAAGAGGAGCAAGATACAGAGAGAGAACTCCAGATACACACAGAGGGTTATCCTCTAATATTCAGCTGAGTATTGATCATTAAAGACACTACCTAAGGCTGGGGAGAGAAGGACCCAAAAGGATTAGAGGTAACAGTTTCTGATGGTCACTCAGAGCTAGGAATAATGCTCATCCCTTCCAACCAACATGGAAAACTTCATAATAAATACAGCCTTGAATGGAATACTCAGAAGCATCTTGCCTGAGTGGTAGGGAATAATTAGTCCTAGACTATGTACTGTTCCAGTCTCAACTGATGAATTTTAAAAGGAAGAGCCAAAAGAATCAAACTATTTTCATATAATTTAACTGTGTTCCAGAATAAAGCTCTAGAATATTTATAGAACACAAACATATTGGACACTCAAATAAAATTCATCATGTCTGGCATCCAATCAACTATTTCTAAGCATGCAAAGAAGTGGAAAAATGTGGCCTTGGATTAGGAGAAAAATCATACAAAACAACCCAGAACTTCCACAGATGTTAGAATTAGCAGATAAAGATGCTAAGATAGTTTTTTAACTATATGGGAAGGAAAGAGATGGAAAAATATATGACAAATAAAAAACAAAATCAAACTCCTAAAGATGAAAACTACATCAGAGATGAAACTGCACTACATGGTGAGTGCTGTGAATTGTGTAAGACTGATGAATCACAGACCTATACCTCTGAAACAAATAATACATGTTAAAAAAAAAAGAGAGAGAGAGAGAGAGAAGATAGTAGGAAGGGAAAAATGAAGGGGGGGGAAATCGGAGGGAGAGATGAACCATGAGAGGCTATGGACTCTGAGAAACAAACTGAGGGTTCTAGAGGGGAGGGGGTGGGGGGATGCGTTAGCCTGGTGATGGGTATTAAAGAGGGCACGTATTGAATGGAGCACTGGGTGTTATAGGCAAACAATGAATCATGGAACACTACATCAAAAATAATGATGCAATGTATGGTGATTAACGTAACATAATAAAATAAAATTTAAAAAATAAAAAATTAAATTAAAAAAAAGAGGGCATGTATTGAATGGAGCACTGGGTGTTATACGCAAACAATGAATCATGGAACACTACATCAAAAAGCAATGATGTAATGTATGGTGATTAACATAACACAATAAAATAAAATTAAAAAAATAAAGTGAGATGAAACTGGAAAAAAAAAGAAACTGCACTATATAGAATTAACAGCAGATAAGACATTTCAGAAGAAAAAAATTAGTGAACTTGTAGTAAACCCAGCAATAACAAAAATCCAAAATGAAATATATGGAGAAGAATATTTATTTAAAAAAATGAACAGAAAATTAGCTGGGGAGACATTTCAAATGTCCCAATGTGTGTATAATTGGAGTCTGTGAAGCTATTGAGAGAGAGGGTGGACAGAAAAATACTTTGGAGAAATGATGACTGAAAATGTTCCAAAACTGATGAGAACTGTAACCTACAGATCCAAGAAGCTCAACAAACTCTAAGCACAAGAAACAAAGGAAAACATACCAGGTCACATTATAAACACATTGTTCAAAACCAGGGATAAAGAGAAAATCTGAAAACCATCCAGAAAGAAAAAAGATGTTACATACAGAGAAACAAGGATAAGGATGTGGCAGATTTCTTACCAAAAACAATGATAGCAGGAAGACAGCACAGTGAAATCTTTAAAGTACCGAATGAATAAATCTGTCAAATTAGAATGCTACATTCAGTATGAAAATATCTTTAAAAAACAAAACTTAACTAAAAAATTTTACATGTATACAAAAGCTGAAGGAATTCATTATTTTATTTGTTTTTTACTTAAATTCAATTAACATATATTATTAGTTTCAGTCGTAGAGTTCAGTGATTCATCAGTCTTACTTAATACCCAGTGTTCATTATATCACATGCCCTCCTTAATGTCCATCACCCAGTTACCCCATCCCCCCACCCAATTCCCCTCCAGCAACCCTCAGTTTCCTATGATTAAGAGCCTCTTATGGTTTGTCTCCCTGATTTCAACTTGTTTTATTATTCCCTCCCTTCCCCTATGATTCTCTGTTGTTTCTTAAATTCCACATATGAGTGAGATCATATGATAATTGTCTTTCTCTGTTTGACTTATTTCACTTAGCATTCATTATTGACAGGTCTGAATTATAAGAAATGTTAAAGGAATTCACTCAGGTTTAATAATGATAGATGAAATCCCGTATCTATACAAAGAAATAAGAAAAATGGCAAAGATGACTATAAGGATAAATTTTTTTTTTTTTTTTAGTATTTCCCTTTAAAACAGAATGTACTTGTTGAAAACTACATCTAATTGAATTAAAAAAAAAATAAAATAGAATGTACTTTGGGGTACCTGGGTGGCTCAGTTGGTTAAGGTTCTGCCTTCAGCTCAGGTCATAATCCCAGGACCTTGGGATCAAGACCCACCTTGGGCTCAGTGGGGAGCCTGCTTCTTCCTCTGTCCCTCCCCCTGCTTGTGCTCTCTCTCTCTTTCTCTTGCTCTTGTGCTCTCTCTCAAATAAATAAAAATAAAATCTTAAAAAAATGGAATGTGCTTTTTAAACAAAAATAGTAAAAAATGTGGGCTTTATATCATATATATAAGTAAAATTTAAAACAACAGACTATGTGTAGGAGAAGAGTAATAGAAGTATACTATGGTAAGGTTCTTAGAAGTTAAAGACATAAGGCAATTATCTAAGCCATAAGGCAATTATTAAAATAATGAAGCGGGCACCTGGGTGGCTCAGTTGGTTAAGGACTGCCTTCGGCTCAGGTCATGATCCTGGAGTCCCTGGATCGAGTCCCGCATTGGGCTCCCTGCTCAGCAGGGAGTCTGCTTCTCCCTCTGACCCTCCCCCCTCTCATGTGCTTTCTCTCTCATTCTCTCTCTGTCAAATAAATAAATAAAATCTTTATAAAAAAAAAAATAATAAAAAAAAATAAAATAAAATAATGAAGCAAAGAGTCATAGTTAATAACCTAAAAAAGGACATAAAATGGAATATAAAATATACTCAATCAGATAGAAGACAAAAAAAAAAAACAGAAAAAAAGAGAACAACATACAGAATATAGAGAAAACAAAGAGCAGATGATGAACTGTAACCTAATAATGGTAATAATTACATTAAACAGAAATAATCTAAAAATCCCAATTAAAAGCTAGAGATAATCAGAGTGGGCCAAAAAAGCAAGATTTAACTATAAACTGCCTACAAGAAATACACATTAAATATCAAGACAAAGATAGTTTAAAATTAAAAGGATGAAAGATTTACCATACTAACACTAATCAAAGGAATATAGAATCCCTAATATTTATTTTATACTTATATAAAATATTTATATTTATTTCAGAGTAAATATTACTAAATATTAAATATTTATTTTCAGAGTAAGTTGATTTCTAAGAAAAGAACATAACCAAGGAAACTAAGATCATTTCATAATCACATCAATTCAACAAAAGGACATGACAATATTAAACTATGATGTTTCTAATATCAAAGCTTCAAAATAAATGAATCCAAAACCGATAGAATCACAGGAAAAATAAGTAAATCTACCATTATTGTCAGAGATTTCAATACCTCTCCTTCAATAACTGATAGAACAAATAGAAATCAGTAACAATACAAAACTAAAAAATACTATCAACCAATTGGATGTTGTTAACATTTATAGAACACTCTGGCCAACAACAGTAGAATATACATTTTTTCTCAAATACACAGGGAACATTCACTAAGATCACCTATATGTTGGTCCAGAAAACAAGTCTCAATTTAAAAGTCAAAGTAAGCATGCCCTCTGGCTATAATAAAATTAAATTAGAAATCAACTACAAAATGATCTCTAGAAATACTACAAATATTTGGAAATTATATAACACATTTCTAAGAAATCCACTACCCAAAAAAAAAAAAAAAAAAAAATCAAAAGGGAAACAAAAAAGTAGTTTGAACTTAATTAAAATGGAAACACAACATATCAAAGTGTGTGGAATGCTGCTAAAGCAGCACAAAACAGTATTTACCAGGGAAAATTATAGCACTAAATAATCAGAAATAATAAAAAAGATCTCAAATGAATGACTTGCTCTTCAAAAACTAGTAAGAAAGGCACAGATTTAATCTAAGGTAATCAGAAAAAGGAAATAATAAACATCAGATCAGTCATTTATGCAATAAAAAGCAGAAAAACAATAGAAAAATTCAGTGAAACTAAAAGCTCGTTCTTAGAGAAGAGTCAATAAAATTGGTGAACATTTAGCAAGACTTCTCAGGAGAGAAGAGAAAAGACATGTATCATCAATATCAGGAATGCAAAAAGCAGCTCACTACTGAGTCTATAAATATTTAAAGGATAATAAGAGGATATTATGAGAAATTTTGTGCCAATAAATTTGACAAGTTGGTGAAACGGGGAAGTTCCTTAAAAAAAACACAAACCATCAAAGCTTACTCAAATAGAAAGAGATTATACGAATATCCCTGTATCTTTGAAGTAAATTGACTTTTGCTTTAAAAACCTTCCAAAAATTTTCCATCCAAAATGGCTTCACTAATGATTCTATTAAACATTTAAGAAAAAAAAAAATAGTACCATTTCTATACAAATTCATTCAGAAATTCCAAGAAGAGAGAATACTGCCCCCCTCATTCTATGAGGCAAGCATTAACCTGGTATCAAAATGAGACAAAGTCATTACAAGAAAAGAAATCTACACATGCATATCCCTCATAGCATGCCTACAAAAATTCTCAGTGAAATATAAACAAGTCAACAGCAACAATATAGAAGCATGATCATAATGTATCACTACAAAGTGTAGTTTATCTAAGTAATCATGGCTTATTCAACTTTCAAAAATCAACTCATGTAATTCATCATTATATATTAATAAACTGTAAAAGGAAAACCATATCATTTTGATAGACATGTGCATGCACACACACACACACACATACCACACACACACACACAAATACACAGATCTGGCAAAATTAAACATTCATTCCTGATAAAAATTTCAGCAAACTAGGAATAGAAGGCAATGCCCAAAGACTGATGAAAGGCACCTAGGGAAAACCTATGGCTAACATCATATGCAGGATGAAAGACTGAGTGTTTTTCCCCTTTATCAGTAATAAGACAAGAATGTTTGCTCTCACCACAACTATTCTACAACGTACTGGAGGTTTAGGCATTGTAATAGCTTTGAAAAAAAAGTCATTCAAATCAGAAACAAAGAACTAAAACTATCTTTGCTCTTAGGTGATAGGATCATCTATATAGAAAATTCCTAACCCACAAAATTCCTAATCTTAATGAGTTAATTGAACAAGACTATAACATATAATTCCAATATTAAAAAAGATCATATTCTATCAAAAATCTGAAATTGAAATTTAAAAAATATTTACAGTAGCATAAAAATAGAAAATGTTTAAAAATAAGTCTGACAAACAATGTCCAACACCTGTGAACTGAAAACTACAAAATATTGTTGAAGTAAATTAAAGCAGACGTAAATGGATGGAAGAAATATACCATACTCATTGATTGGAATACAAAACACTGAGTTGGGATAACAACAAATATTGTTAAGATGTCAAACATCCCCAACTTTATCTATAGATTTAATATAATCTCTGGTAATAACATTCCAGTAGGATTCTTGGAGACATTAACAAGTTGTTAAAAAAAATCATATGGAAATGTAAAAAACCTAGAATAGCCAAAACCAACATTGTAAAAGAAGAACAAAGGTACCAAGAGTACCTATTTCAAGACCACCACAATGTGGCAGCAATCAAGATAAATGGAAATGACATAAAGATAGACAAAGAGATCAGCAGAACAAAATAGGCCAGAAATAGATCCACAATATATGGACAGTTTATTTTTGACATAGGTGCAAAGACAATTCAGGGGAAAATGGTTAGTTTATTCAACAAATGGTGCTGGAAATATTGGGTATTAATATGTGCAAAAAATTGAACTTCAGTCCTTATCTTGTAAAGTATATGAAAATTAAATTCAAATGGATCATGGACCTAAATGTAAAATATAAAATTATAGAACTTGTAGAAGAAAATCTTTGCAACATTTGATTAGGCAAATATTCTTTAGGTATAAAACCAATAGCCTGATTCCAAAAGAAAAAACAAAACTGATCAACTGGCTATCATCAAAAGAAAAATCTTCTGCTCTTTAATAGACAGTGTTAAGATAATAAAATGACAAACTCCAGACTCAGAGAAAATATGCCAAATATATATCGGCTAGAGGACTTTTATTCTGAATACATAAATAACTCTTTAAACTCAGCAATAAGAAATGAAACAACCCAGTTAAAAATGGGCAAATGATTTGAATAGACACTTCACCAAAGAAGATAAACAGATGGCAAACATGCACATGAAAAGATGCTCAACATAATTAGTCATTAACAAAATGCAAATTAAGCAATAGATTTCACTACACACTTATGAGACTGGGTAAAATTAAAGAAACTATACCAAGTAATGCTAAGGATTTGGAGGAACTGGAACTCTCATACACTACTGGTAGGAATGTAAAATGGCACACCCCTTTGGAAAATAGTGTGGCAATTTCTTAAAAAGTTAAACATACACATACCACATTATCTAGCCATTCCACTCCTATTTATTTCCTCAAGTCAGGGGAAAGATGTCCATAGGAAGACTGGTACCCGAATATTCACAGCAGCTCTACCTGTAACAGCCCCAAACTGGAAACAATCTGAATACCCACCACAAGAGAAATACATAAACAAATTATATCCACCCAATGGAATACTGCTCAGAGATTAAGAGGAATCAGTTACTGATAGTCACAACAACATGGTTTAATCTGAAAAAATTTCTGCTTATTGAAAAAAAGCCAGACATAGAAGAATACATATTTTTGGATTATTTAAAACTCTAGAGAACTCAAACTAATTTCTAATAACAGAAAACAAATTAGTAGTTCCCTGGAGGGAGATGTGGAAGATGTTTAGTGATGTGAGGACACTTTTTGGGGTGATGGATATGTTCTGTGTCTTGACTACATGCTGGTTTCACGGGTGGGAAACCGGTGTCAAAATACCTTTGTCAAAACTTATCAAATTGTATATTTTAAATATATGGTTTTTTGGATGTGAATTATACCTCAATAAAACTGTTAGAAAGCAAAAATGGTGAACATAACTCTTTTTAAAATGCTTAATATTTAAATATGAACTGTCAACTTCTATAGACTTCCCTTCCAAGATTTACTGATAATCTTGCATGTTGTGGCTACCTAAAACAAATACAGAAATTATGCCAAAGTCTTAGTTCTTCTGCCTAAGTAAATTATACTTAAATGAATTTGGAGCAGAGGGGTCATTATACTTCTTGAGTTTAGCCCCACTTATTCATACATGCAATGTTTATACTGTGATGCTAACATACTGTGTTCATTTTGATCTATATTCCTTGAAGACAGGAGGGATCCCTCTGCTCAGAACAGAGATAACCCAAATTTGATTGGGAGCCAAATGGTATTGTGTGACCTAATTAAATGGTGGGTATTTCATGAGCTTAGTCTTTCACATCTGGCTGTTATTAGATAGCCCTACTTGGCTACCCCACAAAGCAGCATTTGATCTAAGGGCCAACTCTGCCCCACAATTTGCTAAAGTCTCTCACACTGACTAAATCCACAGGGAGAGGTCAGGCCAAAGAAACCACGAAACAAAGTAGGCAATATCTCTGCAAAAGGATATCTTCTATTTCTATTTCTGTTTGGTTTTTAAGTGCATTTTGCCTTGACTAACTTCAAATATTGATTGTTAGAAAGTGGACTGGAAATGTAATGATTGACTGATCACAATGTATTACATACAATGAATTTTGAATACCACAGAACTAATTGAATAAATGAACGGAAATATTAATATTGAATTAATAGGAATGATCAGAGTGAATTAAGCACAGCAGGCCAAATTCTGCCCTTGGATATGCATGCACAATTTCCATTGACTTCAATGGGGGTTTTCTTGTGTGTATCCAAGGGCAGAATCCAGCTTAATGAATTTTTTAATTGTTTTTAAATGGTGAATGAATTGGTTAAAGTGCAAAGCACCAGAGATGATTCCGAACATATTGCATATATTCCTGTGGTTTTTTTTTTGTATGCCCAAAATACATGCATACAATCTTATATCTATGATTCACCACAAAAGTCAAATTTTAAAGTTGGAAAAATATTATAAGAAATAAAATCATTGCTGTTACATGTTCTTCGTAAAAGGCTAATGCATTCACATTGCTGAAGACTTCTCTTTCTGTATATTAAAATGAAAACACTTTGATTTATTAATGAACCACTAAAAGATATCTGAAACTTTGGTGACCAGCAACTCATCTATATCCTTTCAAGCATGAGCACCAGTAGATCAAGGTGCTTCCTCCACTACAGCACATCATCTTATGTTAGAAGGTCTTTTGCCAATGATTATCAATGCCTATGCTTATTATTGATCTTGAACAACTGTCACGTCAGTTTAGTTTTTAAAACTTTAGAAAGAAATTTTACTACCAAAGCCCTCCTAGATTGGGTCCATGATAGAATCTAAAATATGTAGCTCCCCTAATAAATTCAGTCATTTAGATAGACCAATTCTGCTTTATGTCGCCACGCCCACTGGCCTGAGACAAAGAGAATCAATGCCTTAGACCTGCAGCTTATAACAATTCTATAAGACATTGTACCTTGAAATAGCATCTCCCTGGTAATGGAAAATAACCTTTGTGTGAGAAAAGCACTAAACAGGTTTAGGAAAAGTGTGTGTTTGAGTGTTTGGGGGATGAGGGCTAGAAGAACTCCACTATACAAAGAAAATGAGACAAAACAAAACCCAGACTATTAGACACTCCTTGGATGGATGTATAATATAAAATTAAATCAATCACATTCTTTTTGGTTTGTTTTCTTTTCTAATTAATAGGCTTTATGTTTTAGAGCAGTTTTAGATTCACAGCAAAATTGAGTGGAAAGTACAGAGAATTCCTACATACTTCTCCACACACACACATACACCCCACCATAAACATCCCTCATTAGTGTGATACATTAGTTATAATTGATAAGCCAACACTGACATATCATTATCAACAAACGCCCATAGTATACCTTGTTGTTCACGACTCGTGTTATACTTTCTATGCGTATTGACAAATATATACTGACATGTATCCACCATTGTAGTATATACAGGGTAGTTATCTTGCCCCCAAATCCTCTGTACTTCTACTATTCATCCTTCTTCCCCCCAAATCTCTGACAACCACTGACTTTTTTTTTTTTATTATGTTATGTTAATCACCATACATTACATCATTGGTTTTTGATGTAGTGTTCCATGATTCATTGTTTGCGTATAACACCCAGTGCTCCATGCAGAACGTGCCCTCTTTAATACCCATCACCAGGCTAACCCATCCCCCCACCCCCTCCCCTCTAGAACCCTCAGTTTGTTTCTCAGAGTCCATAGTCTCTCATGGTTCGTCTCCCCCTCCGATTCCCCCCCTTCATTTTACCCTTCCTACTATCTTCTTTTTTTAACATATAATGTATTATTTGTTTCAGAGGTACAGGTCTGTGATTCAACAGTCTTACACAATTCACAGCTCTCACCATAGCACATACCCTCCCCAATGTCTATCACCCAGCCGCCCCATCCCTCCCACCCCCCACCACTCCAGCAACCCTCAGTTTGTTTCCTGAGATTAAGAATTCCTCATATCAGTGAGATCATATGAACCACTGACGTTTCTACTGTCTCTATAGTTTTGCCTTTTTTAGAATGTCATACAGTTGAAATCATACAGTATGCAACCTTTCAGACTAGCTTCTCTCACTTAGCAATATGTATTTAAGTTTCGTCCATCTCTTTCCATGGCTTAATACTTCATTTCCTTTTAGCACTGAATAATATTTTGTGGTTTGGATGTACAAGTTACCCATTTACCTACTAAAAGATTTCTTGGTTACTTCCAAATTATGGCAATTATGAAGAAAACTGCTATAAAAATCCTTGTGTGGGTTTTTCTGTGGACATAACTTTTCAACTCATTTGGGTAAATACCAAGGAGTGTGACTGATTGATCAGATGGTATGAGTATGTTTAGTTTTATAAGAGACTGCCAAACTGTCTTCCAAAGTGGCTGTACCATTTTGCATCCACACCAAAAATGAGTAAGAGTTCCTGTTGCTCCACATCCTTACCAGCATTCCATGTTATCAGTATTTTGAATTTTAGCCTTTCTAATAGGTGTGTAGTGGTATCTCGTTGTTCTAATTTGCAATTTCCTTAGATGGAAAAAGATAAAGAAAACAGTAAAAAATCCATACTATCAACTGACATTAGAGGAAAGGCAAATTCAATGGAGAAAGGATAGTCTTTTCAACAAATGGTGCTGAACAACTGCATATCCATATGCAAAAAGAAATAAATCATAATTACCATTATCACCAGCATCTAGACATTCACCTTAAACTCTTCACCAAAATTACCTCAAAATGGATCACACGCCTAAATGTAAAATGCCAAACTATAAAAATCCTACAAAGTAGTATAGGAGAAAATGGAGATTTTCTTAGATGGATGATTTTAAGCATCTTTTCATATGTTTATTTGCCATCTATATATCATCATTGGTGAAGTGTCTGCTCAGATCCTTTGCTCATTTCTTTAATGGAGTTGTCCATTTTCTTATTATTGAGTTTTAAGACTTTCTGGTATATTTTGAATAACAGTACTTTATGAGGTATGTCTATTGTAAATATTTTCTTCCAGTGTGTGGCTTGTCTTCTTGTTCTCTTGATACTGTATACTGTATTTCACAAAGCAGAAGTTTTCAATTTTAATAAAGTCCAATTTATCAATCCTTTCTTTCATGATTGTACCTTTGATACTTAATCTAAAATGTCAATGTCAAACATAAGGTTTTATCTCCATTTTCTCCTCTATTATTTTGTAGGATTTTTATAGTTTGGCATTTTACATTTAGGTGTGTGATCCATTTTGAGTTAATTTTGGTGAAGAGTTTAAGGTGAATGTCTAGATGCTGGTGATAATGGTGATTATGATTTATTTATTTTTGCATATGGATGTCCAGTTGTTCAGCACCATTTGTTGAAAAGACTATCCTTTCTCCATTGAATTTGCCTTTCCTCTAATGTCAGTTGACAGTATGGATTTCTTACTGTTTTCTTTATCTTTTTCCATTGATCTATATATCTATTCTTTTCACAGTACCACATATTTCTGATTTGCTATAGCTTTATAGTATGTCTTGAAGTCAGATAGTGTGAATCTTCCAATTTTGTTCCTATCCTTCAACATTGTGTTGGCTATTTTGGGTCTTTGGCCTCCCCATATAAACTTTAGAATCACTTTGTCAGATCACTTTCTTTTCAAAGGACTTTCTTTTTATTCTGTTCTCTTTTTATGTTGGCTAAGAAATAAATTTACATATACAAATTCTAGAATTATCCTTTGTAGAAAAACCTGGTGAATAAGGTAACTACTTGGAGAGACAGAATGACTACAACTTGATTTATGGGCCAGGGTAATTCTTAGGATTTTTCCATAATAAAACTTTTGCTGTTCTGAATATTAATTTTATACTAGTGATTATAATTTGTATAATTTAAAATTTGGGGAATAAAATTCTTGGACTCTGTTCTACAAAAGTTATGGTCAAAAGAAGGGATTTGTAACAAATAGCAATGTAGTTAAAATTAGTATTATTTTAAATAAGCAATTTCTGAGATACTGGATTTTTTAAATTAGTTAAATGAATCACTCCACTTCTCTCAGCCTATGCAATCATATTTAAATGGATCATATTTAATGGGAATTAAGAGTACACTTATCTGATGAGCACTGAGTAACATACAGAATTGTTGAATCATTATATTGTACACTTGAAACTAATATAACACTGTATGTTAATCATACCTGAATAGTAATAGAAAAAAGATCTGCCTCTTTTTTTTAAATTTTTTTATTGTTATGTTAATCCCCATACATTACATCATTAGTTTTAGATGTAGTGTTCCATGATTCATTGTTTGTGCATAACACCCAGTGCTCCATGCAGAATGTGCCCTCCTCAATACCCATCACCAGGCCAACCCATCCTCCCAACCCCTCCCCTCTAGAACCCTCAGCTTGTTTTTCAGAGTCCATCGTCTCTCATGGTTCCAAAGACCTGCCTCTTGAATAAAGGTGTTCTGAGGGTCTCAAATGAGAAAAAGTAATGTAATTGAAATTACATTAAGAACTGTGAAATATGAGGGAGGGGGGAAGATGACGGAGGAGTAGGGGACCCTATTTCAACTGGTCCCAGAATTGAGCTGGATATCTACCAGACCACTCTGAGCACCCACAAAACCAGCCTGAGATGTAAGAAGATCTGGATCTCTACAAACAGAATATCGCAGGCGGTTGGTTTTGAGGTACTAAGCGGAGAGCCGTGATTCTGCGGGCAGATATCGGAGGATAAACGGCAGCGGGAGGGTACCTGGCCATGGGGATCCTGCACCGCCGGTGAGTGACAGCCTCACGCGCTGCGGCCGGGGCACAGACTCGCAGACCGGTAGCGGCGGGAAAGGACTTTAGGGCAGCCCCCGGGGTGGAAAACCAGACCAGCGGGGTCGCGCGCATGCAAACCGCAGCCACCCGGACAGAAACCCGGAGCGACGGTCGCAGGCACGCGAACTGCAGCCTCTGAGACGGTAACCCGGTGCACCGGGGTCCCGCCGGTGAACTGCAACCCCCAGGGTGGAATCTCCGAGCGGCAGAGTCGCGCACGCACGCCCGCGAACTGGGAGCGGCTGGCAGTTTTAGAAGCACAAAGGGCAGAGACGTGCCCCGACCTGGAGGCAGGACTGGGAGCGCTGCGGAGGGGCGCACAACCCAGGACGCTGCAGTTTATAGCAGCAGGGACAGAAACGGAAACAGTGTGGCCTGGAGAGCTCACTGAAGAACAGACTGCGGTCTCTCTGCTCTGAGGCAGAGGGTTGGAAACGGTCTCTTCTGCTCTGACTCGCGGAAGAGACACAGAAAGCCCCCAGGGAAAGGCGCCAGAGAACAAAAGCCCCAAAGACTGATTCCCATTGAGCCCATCCCCCGCCACAGGGGCGCAGGGCAACTCCGCCCAAACAGGGTTGCCTAAGTAACAGCGTGGCAGGCCCCTCCCCCAGAAGACAGGCTGGGAAAACAAGAGGCCAGCAACCCTAAGGTCCCAAGAAAACAGGTGCATCTTGCTTGGGTTCTGGTCAATAATTTGGACTCTATACATTCCCTCAAACACCCATCAACAGAATGACTAGGAGGAGGAGCCCCCAAAACAGAAAAGACTCAGAGATTATGACTTATGCTGCAGATTTACAAATGGATGCAGATATAACCAAGATGTCGGAGATGGAATTCAGGCTAGCAATTGTGAAGACAATGGCTAGAATGGAGAAATCAATTAATGGCAACATAGAGTCTCTAAGGGCAGAAATAAAAGGTGAATTGGCAGAACTTAAAAATGCTATCAATGAGATCCAATCCAATCTAGATAATCTAACAGCTAGGGTAACTGAGACAGAAGAGAGAATAAGCGATCTGGAAGACAGTATAATAGATAAAAAGGGAAAAGAGGAGGCCAGGGAAAAACAACTCAGAATCCATGAAAATAGAATCAGAGAAATAAGTGACACCATGAGGCATTCCAATGTCAGAATCATTGGAATCCCGGAGGGAGTGGAGAGAGAGAGAGGGCTAGAAGATGTATTTGAGCAAATCGTAGCTGAGAACTTCCCTAATCTGGGGAATGAAACAAACATTCGAGTCCTAGAGGCAGAGAGGACCCCTCCCAAGATCAAGGAAAACAGGCCAACACCCTGGCATGTAATAGTAAAACTTGCAAATCTTAGAACCAAGGAAACCATCTTAAGGGCAGTTAGCGGGAAGAGATTCCTTACGTACAGAGGGAGGAACATCAGAATAACGTCAGACCTATCCACAGAGACCTGGCAAGCCAGAAAGGCCTGGCAAGACATATTCAGGGTACTAAATGAGAAGAACATGCAGCCAAGAATACTTTATCCGGCAAGGCTTTCATTTAGAATGGATGGAGAGATGCAGAGCTTCCACAACCGGCAGAAGTTGAAAGAATATGTGACCACTAAGCCGGCCCTGCAAGAAATATTAAGGGGGGTTCTATAAAAGGAGAAAGACCCCAAGAGTGATCTACAACAGAAATTTACAGGGACAATCTATAAAAACAACATCTTCACAGGCAACATGATGACAATTCATATCTTTCAATAATCACTCTCAACGTGAATGGCCTAAACACTCCCATAAAATGGCACAGGGTTGCAGACTGGATAAAAAGACAGGACCCATCCATATGCTGTCTACAAGAGACTCATTTTGAACCTAAAGAGACATCCAGACTGAAAGTGAAGGGATGGAGATCCATCTTCCATGCCAGCGGACCTCAAAAGAAAGCTGGGGTAGCAATTCTTATATCAGACAAATTAGATTTTAAACTAAAGTCTGTAATAAGAGACACAGAAGGACACTATATCATTCTTAAAGGGTCTATCCAACAAGAAGATCTAACAATTGTGAATATCTATGCCCCAACATGGGAGCAGCCATACACATAAGCCAACTGTTAACCAAAATAAAGAGTCATATTGATAACAATACATTAATTGTAGGAGACCTCAATACTCCACTCTCAGCAATGGACAGATCATCTAAGCAGAAAATCCACAAGGAAACAAGAGCTTTGAATGATACATTGGACCAGATGGACCTCATAGATATTTACAGAACATTCCACCCTAAAACAACAGAGTACTCATTCTTCTCGAGCGCACATGGAACTTTCTCCAGAATAGACCATATACTGGGTCACAAATCAGGTCTCAACCGATACCAAAAGATTGAGATTATTCCCTGCATATTCTCAGACCACAATGCTCTAAAACTGGAACTCAATCACAAGAAAAAATTTGGCAGAAATTCAAACACTTGGAAGCTAAAGACCACTCTGCTCAAGAATGTTTGGGTCAACCAAGAAATCAAAGAAGAACTTAAACAATTCATGGAAATCAATGAGAACGAAAACACATTGGTCCAAAACCTATGGGATACTGCAAAGGCGGTCCTAAGGGGGAAATACATAGCCATCCAAGCCTCACTCAAAAAAACAGAAAAATCCCGAATTCACCAACTAACTCTACACCCTAAAGAACTAGAGAAAAAGCAACAAATGACGCCTAAGCCACGCATTAGAAGAGAAATAATTAAAATTAGAGCAGAAATCAATGAATTAGAAACCAGAAACACAGTAGATCAGATCAATGAAACTAGAAGTTGGTTCTTTGAAAGAATTAATAAGATTGATAAACCACTGGCCAGACTTATCCAAAAGAAGAGAGAAAGGACCCAAATTAATAAAATTATGAATGAAAGGGAGAGATCACGACTAACACCAAGGAAATAGAAACAATTATTGGAAATTATTATCAACAACTATATGCCAATAAACTGAGCAATCTGGATGAAATGGAGGCCTTCCTGGAAACCTATAAGCTGCCAAGACTGAAACAGGAAGAAATTGACAACCTGAATAGGCCAATAACCAGTAACGAGATTGAAGCAGTGATCAAAAACCTCCCAAAAAACAAGAGTCCAGGGCCTGATGGATTCCCTGGGGAATTCTACCAAACATTCAAAGAAGAAATAATACCTATTCTACTGAAGCTGTTTCAAAAAATAGAAACAGAAGGAAAACTTCCAAACTCATTCTATGAGGCCAGCATTACCTTAATCCCCAAACCAGGCAAAGACCCCATCAAAAAGGAGAATTTCAGACCGATATCCCTGATGAATATGGATTCCAAAATCCTCAACAAAATCCTAGCTAATAGGATCCAACAATACATTAAAAGGACCATCCACCACGACCAAGTGGGATTTATCCCCGGGATGCAAGGGTGGTTCAACATTCGCAAATCAATCAATGTGATAGAACACATTAATAAGGGGAGGGAGAAGAACCATATGGTCCTCTCAATTGATGCAGAAAAAGTATTTGACAAAATACAACATCCTTTCCTGATTAAAACTCTCCAGAGTATAGGGATAGAGGGAACATTCCTCAAGTTCATAAAATCCATCTATGAAAAACCCACAGCGAATATCATCCTCAATGGGGAAAAGCTGAGAGCCTTTCCCTTAAGATCAGGAACACGTCAAGGGTGCCCACTCTCACCACTGTTGTTCAACATAGTACTAGAAGTCCTAGCAACAGCAATCAGACAACAAAAAGAAATAAAAGGTCTTCAAATTGGCAAAGAAGAAGTCAAACTCTCTCTTTTCGCAGACGACATGATACTTTATGTGGAAAACCCAAAAGACTCCACCCTCAAATTACTAGAACTCATCCAGCAATTCAGTAATGTGGCAGGATACAAAATCAATGCACAGAAATCAGTTGCTTTCTTATACACTAACAATGCAACTGTAGAAAGAGAAATTAAAGAAACGATTCCATTTACAATAGCACCAAAAACCATAAGATACCTCAGAATAAACCTAACCAAAGAGGTAAAGGATCCATACTCTAGGAACTACAAAACACTCATGAAAGAAATTGAAGAAGACACAAAAAGATGGAAAAATATTCCATGCTCATGGATCGGAAGAATAAACATTGTTAAAATGTCTATGCTACCCAGAGCAATGTATACCTTCAATGCCAGCCCGATCAAAATTCCAATGACATTTTTCAAAGTGCTGGAACAAACAATCCTAAAATTTGTATGGAATCAGAAAAGACCCTGAATTGCCAAGGAGATGTTGAAAAAGAAAAACAAAGCTGGGAGCATCACATTGCCCGATTTCAAGCTATATTACAAAGCAGTGATCACCAAGACAGCATGGTACTGGCACAAAAACAGACATATAGACCAATGGAACAGAATAGAGAACCCAGATATGGACCCTCAACTCTATGGTCAAATAATCTTTGACAAAGCAGGAAAAAACATGCAATGGAAAAAAGACAGTCTCTTCAATAAATGGTTCTGGGAAAATTGGACAGCCACATGCAGAAGAATGAAACTCGACCATTCTCTAACACCATTCACAAAGATAAACTCAAAGTGGATGAAAGACCTCAATGTGAGACAGGAATCCATCAAAATCCTAGAGGAGAACATAGGCAGTAACCTCTTTGACATCGGCCACAGCAACTTCTTTCAAGATACATCTCCAAAAGCTAGTGAAACAAAAGCAAAAATGAACTTTTGGGACTTCTTCAAGATAAAAATCTTCTGCACAGCAAAGGAAACAGTCAACAAAACAAAGAGGCAACCCACAGAATGGGAGAAGATATTTGCAAATGACACTACAGATAAAGGGCTGGTATCCAAAATCTATAAAGAACTTCTCAAACTCAACACCCAAAAAACAAATAATCAAGTCAAAAACTGGGCAGAAGAGATGAACAGACACTTCTCTGAAGAAGACATACAAATGGCTAACAGACACATGAAAAAATGTTCATCATCATTAGCCATCAGGGAAATCCAAATCAAAACCACACTGAGATACCACCTTACACCAGTTAGAATGGCAAAAATGGACAGGGAAAGAAACAACAAATGTTGGAGAGGTTGTGGAGAAAGGGGAACCCTCTTACACTGTTGGTGGGAATGCAACTTGGTACAGCCACTTTGGAAAACAGTGTGGAGGTTCCTCAAAAATTTAAAAATAGAGCTACCCTATGACCCAGCAATTGCACTCCTGGGTATTTACCCCAAAGACACAGATGTAGTGAAAAGAAGGGCCATATGCACCCCAATGTTCATAGCAGCAATGTCCGCAATAGCCAAACTGTGGAAAGAGCCGAGATGCCCTTCAACAGATGAATAGATAAAGAAGATGTGGTCCATATATACAATGGAATATTACTCAGCCATCAGAAAAGATGAATACCCAACTTTTACATCAACATGGATGGGACTAGAGGAGATTATGCTAAGTGAAATAAGTCAAGCAGAGAAAGTCAATTATCATATGGTTTCACTTATTTGTGGAACAGAAGGAATAACATGGAGGACATTAGGAGAAGGAAGGGAAAAATGGGCGGGGGGAATTGGAGGGAGAGATGAACCATGAGAGACTATGGACCTGAGAAACAAACAGGGTTTTGGGGGGGGGAGGGGGGATTGGTTAGCCCGGTGATGGGTATTAAGGAGAGCACGTACTGCATGGAGCACTGGGTGTTATACGAAAACAATGGATCGTGGATCACTACATCAAAAACTAATCATGTATTGTATGGTGACTAACGTAACATAATAAAATTAAAAAAAAAAAAAAAGAACTGTGAAATATATAGAGGAGGAAATCCTTTCAAAATTTAGTATCTATGAGATTCATGAAAACAGTCTCACTAAAATTATACTGGTGATAGCTGGTTGAATTATAGAATTTTAATTTGGGTGTGTTCATTTTTGTTTTATTGCTTTGTATTTATTTTGCATTTTTAGTTTTGCTTTATAAAAAAAAAACATTAAACAGTTCAACTAAAATTTAAATTTCCACAGGCAGGAGATAGTTTTGAATGCTACCTGCAGAGCAACAAAACAATTGTTAGTGGGCAGTTTGATAGCAACTATGGAAGCAAACTATAGACTACAGAGAAATATTACATTGCATCAACCTAGCATTATGATCCTGTTTAATTTTGAAAATATATCATTAACTCACAAATGGTTGCATCTGCAATTATCCATTCCAACAAAATATTATACTTGATTAGAAAGTACAAATGGTGATGGGAGTCAATTTCATACATGGTAGTTTAGAATTCCTTAAATAAAAAGCAATGTGACTCCAAAAAATGGCTGCGAGCAAGTCTTTAAATAACTTATAATAAAAGGTGCATCAATAATTCTGAAAATTAAAGAATAAAGGCACCCTGTGACTTCACCTCCCTACTTCACCCTTGCTACTTGAAGTGTGGTCTGTGAACTGACAGCATTATCATCATAACATGTTAGGCCCATCCCAGATTGCCTGCTTCAAAGTTTTCATTCAAAAAATATACAAAAGCAAAAACAAAAATCAGGTGATAGCTACAAATATTTACTTTTGAAAACCATTCATCTATGGTCTAAAAGAAGTGCACTTTGGAGTTAGAGTTGTTCTGCCATTAATTGCCTGTGGGACCTTGGATAAGTTACTTGATCTGCCTATCCTCAGTCTCCACATCTGTCATGTGGGATAATATCTACTTCCCTAAGTTTGTTTTGAGGGTAGAATAAATATCATGGTGAAGTGCATCCATTCATGCAATTGTTTCTGAACTACCTCAAATAATACATTTTATAGGACACTACTAAATAACATGTTTCTCACTTCCTCTGCCTATAGGACAAAAGCTCTTGTCACAAAGGTTACAGAAAAGAAAACATAACACAGAAAATGCTCACCAGCATTAAATGCATACACTGTAGTTTACCCTGAGAATTTCTGAGTGTCCTCAATATGCAAAGCCTCTCTCAACCCCAGTGTCTTTTATTCTGTCCTCAACTGTGCATGGGCTAATCTGGGGTATATTTTTGGCTGGGTTCAGCCTTTGCATTTCCCAGGATGTGTCACTTCTTAGGAGTGGTCAGAAGTTGCTTCTCAGTTGTCTCTGTTCTCTTCCCCAGCTCATTCCTGCTTGCAAACATTTTTCTTCCCACCTGCAAGGATGATATGAGCTTTCCACAATAGCAATCATCCAGGCATTGTTGAACCTCCTCATTGTCCATGTAGAATGGGACGTTATTGTATCCTATGAGTATCTATCTCATTTGTCTTCTCTCTGGCTTTTCATTTATCCCAAGAGATTAACTTCTCGTTAACATGATCCTCCATGAGGCCCTTTGATCACTCTGCATTAACATATCTGTATTTATAGTCATGTTGCATAATTATAATACCTATCTTAATGCCTGACATATCACTGTCCATCAGTATGTGCTGTTTTCCTTTTTCAATCTAGGCTGCTATTGGAGGTATCTCAGAATAATACTACCACTATAAATATAACTTAGATATCTTATTATTAGTTGTTTATCACAATCTTGTTACTGAAACCAAATTGGCATATTTAAACTTATAAATTCTAATTACTAGCACATGATCACTGAAGCTATTGGACTGAAACAGCTCCATTTATTTGCCTTTGGGGCGTTTTTGTGCAACTTGAATAGAGGACCCTTTAAAGCTTGGCTTTTATGCATTTATTCTTATTAGGAGTACAGGGATATTCACTGCACATAATTCAAATAGTGTTCCTGCCTAAAATAGTAAATTTATCCCTCAAGTCTTATGAGTTTATTCCCATTCAACTTGTCTTAACAAATTGGTTATTGACATGGTGATCAAATAAGGACTTTTGAGAGTATAAGCAGATGTGTTAATGATCACCTGAAGATAACAAGCATTAAACAGAACTGTCTTGGCAATCCTGGATGTGTGATCACCCTAGATATTGGTGATTCCATCATGGGAATACTTATGTGTCATCCTTGATAAAAAGTTATTTCAATGATGGAAGCATCCTTCATCCAGGCAGAAGTATACTGCAGCACTGGATACAATCTAAAGAACTGTCTTTGGACACATACAGCTAAAAGCCTGAATATGAGACCATAGAGAGGAGACCTCAATCTAAAGGGAGAAACAAGACACAATGCCAAGAGGATGAAGACCAGGGAGACTTGATAGGATAGAAAGATTGACAAGAATGGTGATAGCTGTTCTCAAGAGCAATGATGAGAGGAAAGTTACTGTGGTACTTAGAAGGTATGAGTGTCTTTGGGGAGAATCAGAGAGACTTCAAAGGTGTCCATTTACGCAGACAGATGCCATCTTTGTATCAATCCTACATTTATTTTTCATTTATTTTTGATTAGCAAGGAAAGCTATCTGTTTTTTATATGGCAAATTAATAACTTATAATTAATAGATTTCTGACCTTAAGAAGACCTATCAAGAGGGGCGCCTGGGTGGCTCAGTCGTTAAGCGGCTGCCTTCGGCTCAGGTCATGATCCCAGTGTCCTGGGATCGAGCCCCGCAGCGGGCTCCCTGCTCAGAGGGAAGCCTGCTTCTCCCTCTCCTATTCCCCCTGCTTGTATTCCTTCTCTCTGTGTCTCTCTCTGTCAAATAAATAAATAAAATCTTTAAAAAAATTTAAAAAAAAAAAGACCTATCAAGAGAAACTTTAGGAGATGAGAAAATTTGGATATGTATTTAATAGGTATATTGTATGTAATAAGTGCCTATA
Organism: Phoca vitulina; assembly: GCF_004348235.1. Classification (NCBI taxonomy): domain Eukaryota; kingdom Metazoa; phylum Chordata; class Mammalia; order Carnivora; family Phocidae; genus Phoca; species Phoca vitulina. The sequence continues at coordinate 83,245,767 of NW_022589704.1, forward strand.
TATTTTCTGACAACGATGGTCAAAAGTGAGCTTTAAAGGGATAGAATATGGCATTCAATAGTAAGAAAAATAGGGTCTGATTGGTGATACTTTGAATCCTTTCTTTTGGAAGTAAATATAATGTGTTAAAAATCATGACATAAGCTACTGTTTTAAAGTGATGCTACATATTTTATAGATGCCCCTGGTAGGATTCTTTATGTGCCTATGCTTTAGAATGAACTGGAGCTGAGCAGATAGATAAACAGGATGGCTGAGCTGGGAACACCTTTCTCAGCTGCCCTGCATTTTTTTCCGGCCAGCAAAGCCCCTAAGGAAAGTATTTAAAGTTAGATAAGAAACATTTGAAAGTTTAAAGTTTAGTAAGGAGAAAAGAGAATTTATTTTGCCTGTTCAAAAGTGCAAATTCTGGTGTTTTGGGGCATCAGGGGTGCAGAAAAGCAAATGTAATTGTTTTGTAAATTAGCCCTTGGGCTTTTCTTTCAAACCTAAGCATTGCAACCAGATCAGAAATTTCAACAATGTGGCATCTCTATGACTTTCTTTGTGAAATCTAATGCTCTGTTTCGTAGACATAATATAAAACACTCTGTAGGTCTGCATTATGTAACCTCCAACCATATAATTCCATACTTGGCTCAAAATCTAAAATTTTCCCTGGAAAAAAGTAAAGAAATAATAATAGTATTAAATTTGAAGTCACTCATATTTAAATATATGAGAACCTTACCTTAAAAGCTGAATATTTGTGACTATCTGCTTTAAGTAATAACTAATCTAGACCAGCTTAATACAGTTTTTGATAATGTTTCACTTCATATTCAATTTTGGAAGTCTCTGGTTTTGCATATTTTTTGAATTTTGTTCTTTTGATATTAAATAAAATTTTAGAGAAATGAATTTGCCCAACTTAACAAGGCAAATATTGATTTTGTTATAAAATGGATGCCATTTGTCAGCTTCCTCATTAAATATGCTCGAGTACACATGATTTTATTAACCTACCATCGAAATCATATAATCAAACCCTCTTTGACTTGTGAATTCTCTCAAGGATTCAGAAGAATGTTTGATATAGAGAATTAATAAAAACATCTCTAATGTTGAAATTTAACTTCCTCTTAGAATAGAATATTGGTTGTACTCATTATCTATATGTATACCTAGCTTACTAGCTCTCTAAAAATAAAAATTTCTTAGGAAACTATTCCCATTTCAATGAGAGAATAAGAGATCTTTTTCTGAAAGTTCATGAACCTTGGCTCTATTTTGATTTTACATGAAATAAATTTAAGTATGATATTAATGAAGATTATTTTATTGAAACTGCTTGCCTCTTAGGAGTTGTATGCTCAGTTAGATGTTGTTAGAGACAATTATGAAATTATTTTGTACATCAGTAATGTTAATCTCATATTAGTAGAAATAACATATTAGGTTGGAGGTGTGAAGTGATTTTCAGAGGTCTCAACTAGCCCACTCTATGTTCATATTTCTTATGAAAACATTCACTATTTTTAGAGGGATGAAACCTAAGTTCTTATATTACACAAACAAACAAAAAACACCACCAGAAGCAAAATCTACTGTTCTCTTCCAAGTAACTTTTTATTAAGACCTTTCAAAGTATCTCATCCTCTCTTTCTCCTCTGTCCTCGATTCACTTTTTAAAATTCCTACACAATTTTATATTATGTAGTTAATATACATCAACATTTACATTTGAAAGTTAATAGATATTTCACCAAAGAGAAATTTAATCCTTATTCTCCTGTAAGAAAATAAATAAAACATTTTGGTAATGGGTACTTTGGTCAGGAAGTCCTTTAACATTTTCAGGTATAAAATCTGTTTATTAGTACTTCAAAGGCAAATACACTCTACTGGAGGCATGTTAATTCACTGGTTTAATTGAAGTATACAGACTTTGGAGTTATGTGAACTTGGGTTAGAACCTCAGCTATATCACGTATGATCTCTGACACCATAAAAATGAGTCCTCAATCTAATGGGAGAGACAGGGATGAATGCCAAGAAGATAAAGACCCAGGAGACTTAAATAAGTAAGAAAGTTTGATGAGGATGGTGATAGAGGTTGTCAAGAGTAACTGAGGAGAGTAAAGTTACTACTATGTTACTTACAAGGTGTGTTTAGGAAAGTTACTTATTCTCTCTGAATCTTGTTGTTCATCCATAAAATAAGAGTAATACAAATTTACAGAGTATGTAAAGTTCTAAGCTCAGTGCTTAGACCAGAGACCCCCCAAATCTCTCTTCCTCCTCCTTCATCTTCATCACATGTATTTAGATTTCATATTTTACTTTTATTTTATTTTTTTAAGATTTTTATTTATTTATTTATTTGAGAGAGAGTGAGAATGAGAGAGATCACAGAGGGAGAGGGAGAAGCAGACTTGCTGCTGAGCAGGGAGCCCAATGCGGGGCTCAATCCCAGGACTCTGAGATCATGACCTGAGCCAAAGGCAGATGCTTAACCAACTAAGCCACCCAGGTGCCCTGAATTTCCTATTTTACTTTTAGATATGTAACCTATAATATCAAACCTAAAAATTATTGTACTGTTCCAATTCTGAATATTTTAAAATTGCATATTATTTCCATATTGCATATAATCAATAGTGTTTTTAAATGATTTGCAACATTATTAAATATTAAAGCCTTGTCTTGAGTCAAACATTTCTATAGTGTCTTCAGATCCCACCATAGTAAGGAGTAAATTTGTTAGGCCTAATGTTCACAACCTGATACCCACAGAGTCAAAGTCACAGATTTTCCCATTGCACTTGATGTAGGCAACAACTTTCTTTAAGATGGCACACCTAATCCTTTAGAGGACCCCATGTGTGAAATTAAGCAAGAAACTGTATTATAGCGTTTACACTCATCACCATCTCTGATTAAGAATGATCATCAATAGTAAAAATAATCTGATTAAATAATGGGCAGAGGACCTAAATAGGCATTTTACCAAAGAAGACATACAGATGGCCAACAGACAAATGAAAAGATGCTCAACATCACTAATCATCAGGGAAATACAAATCAAAACCACAATGAGATATCACCTCACCCCTGTCAAAATGGCTAGTATCAAAAAGACAAGAAATAACAAGTGTTGGTGAGGATGTGGAGAAAAAGGAACCCTTGTGCACTACTGGTGGGAATGTAAATTGGTACAACCACTATGGACAACAGTATGGAGTTTCTTCTAGAAATTAAAAATAAAAATACCACACAATCCAGTAGTTTCACTACTAGGTATTTATCCACCCCCCAAAAGAAAACACTTGTTGGAAAAGATACATGCACCCCTATGTTCATTGAAACATCATTTACAGTAGCCAAGATAATAGCAACCTAACTGTCCATCAGTAGATGAATGGATACTGAAGATGTAGTATTATATATAAATATATATATGGAATATTTCATATATATATATATGGAATATTACCAAGCCATAAAAAAGAATGAGAGCTTGCCATTTGAAACAACATGGATGGCCCTAAACCATATTATGCCAAGTGAAATAAGTCAGAGAAAGACAAATACTGTATGATTTCACTTTTATGTGGAATCTATAAACCAAAACAAGTGAAAAAAACTAAAAAAAGCAGAAACAGACTTATAAATACAGAGAACTGGGGTTTATCAGAGGGGAGTGGGTGAAAGGATGGGCAGAAAGATGCAAAAGGGAGTGGGATATAGGCTTCCAGTTAGGAGATGAACAAGTCACAGGGATAAAAGGTACAGCTTAGGGAATATAGTCAATGGTATTACAATAGTGTTGCATGGTGACAGATGGTAGCTACACTTCCGGTGAGCATCACATAACATATAGGGCTGCCAAATCACTATGTTGTGCACCTGAAACCAACGTAGTATTGTGTGTCCTATAGTTCAGCAAAACATAAACAAAAAACTGATTAAGAAGCATCCTCATAAGGATCGATATGTACCTTAACGACAAAAAATATTTCCTCCATTTATCTTCTATTTGCTTTTTTTTAATATAAAAACTTTTTTGAGGGGATAGTTTTAGATTTACAGGAAAGTTATAAACATTGTACAGAGAATTCCCATGTGCCCTGCACCCTTACTGTTAACATCTTCCATTACTATAGTACATTTATCAGAATTATTGAGCAAACATTGCTACATTACTATTAACTAAATTGCATGCTTTATTTGGATTTCACTAATTTTTCCATATCATTATTCTATTTCAAGATACCATGCAGAACAATACATTACATTTAGTTGTCATGTCTCCATAGTCTCCTTTGGTCTGTATCACAGATTTTCCTTGTTTCTGATGAACTTGACAAATCTGAAGGAGTACTGATCAGATAATTAGTAGAATGTCTCTTGATTTTGTTTTTTTCTAATATTTTTCTCATGGTTAGTCTAGGGTTATTGGTTTGGGGAGGTCTTCTGTTTGCTTTTATGTTCTGATTGTATTTTGTCTGGCCGAGAGTTCAAAAAAAAAAAAGCTTTTCCATGTGAGGCAATGTTTGGAATCATCCTGCTTTATTTAGCTCTCCTTGCTCAATTTTAGTTAGTGATTGAGATGAAAGCTGTTCAGATAACTACCAAAGGAGATGAGATGATGCTAGCAAATAACCATGCAAAACAGAAGAAAATATTTTAGCCTATTTCTCTGAATATGTAAAATCCCTCCCCAAGTATATTTTCCTGAATCTTCTTTCACACCAAAGACAATAGCTCACCACATATCATTCTTCAGTATGTTTATTTCATTTTGTATACGAAAAGGTCAACCTGAAAATATACATCAAACCTGAATGAAAACATCCTCTTTTCCTATGCAACATACCAGTGCTTGAAGTTTGCTCTTCCAGCATTATTTGTTTAATAGAAATATTTTCCATACCACCTGGTTCTGGCAGAAAGTCAAAATTTGCATTTATATGAGGTAGTTTATCAAATATAACATACAGAAGTCTGTTAAGTACACATTGCATTTTGTTTGTGAGAAAATCTGTTTGTATTTAATGTAGTTTTTAAATTAACCTTAATGAAAGCTTCTGAAAATTGTTGTTCTAAGGATTTGAAATATGCAACAAGAACTGGTGGAAGACATAAACATGTTTTCCATTATATGTTATCAGATAGCCCAAAATTACTACAAAGAAGAATGTGGGACTATGTTAAATTAGAAAGATAAGCAAGCATTTAGTTAAAAGCAAAGGTCTTTAGAAGAGGAAAGCATCTAACACAGTTAACCCCAAACATCTTCTAACAATCTTCAGTCAGAGGTATTTTTACATTTTTAAGTTAGAATGTTACTTACTATATGCAGAAATGAAAAAATTTGCACCAAACTTTAACATTTCATTTCTCTTAATCTAAGATTTGCTAAGTACAGACTCACCCAAGGGTTTCTCAAGTGCTGCAAAAGGTAATTGCAACAAGACCCTATCTGGCTGGGTCCCTCCAGACAATAGTTTAGTCTCTTCTTCTTTTTCCGCTGTCCTTTCATCCCTCACAATATCGTTCTTAATACCTTCTTGAATTTCAACCTATCTCAGTAATTTTCGCATGGAGTGCTCCCTAGGAGTGGATACTGGATTCCTGTTTATTTCTAGTAGACCATGTTTTGATCAGTTGAGGCAAACTCAAGTGTCTTTAGGTCTTAGACAAATTATTTGAATAAGGAAAGTCTGCTACACAGGTGCTAAGGTGAACAGGAGAGCACAGAACATGACTTTAAAGGAGGAAATTTCCACTTGGCCCCATACTGTTTTTGCTACGTCAAAGGAAATAAGGAAATACACTCAACATTTTCAGATAACAGATTTTTTTGATTAAAGCTGGATGTCCAACTATTTGTATAAAAACACATGATATTTAAATGCTAGAAACTAACTTTGAAATATTTTAAAATATTGTGTAAGCCAAACAAAATATGGCTGATGCCAGTTTATAACCTGTGTGATAAAGTACAATAAATAAAAAATGTTAATGATCTATTTCAAGCAAAATCTGGGAAAATGACTATTTCCTTTAGCATATATTTTATTCCTTTGGGTGGAAAGCCATGGGATGTTTAGAAACAAATGAGATATTATTCAGAAGTATTGCCCTTCGATGTATATAGCATTTGGCAAAGTCTAGGTTATGGTCCTTAATCATAGATTTGCTACACCTTTGATCACAAATTTCTTTGAAGCCATTGCAGGGTTGCTCTGATAGTGTTACAAGAAAAAATCTTGCAACAAAGATTTTTATGCAATAAACTCCATCTTTGATTACGTTATTTAACAGTTCTGGTTTCCTAGGTCTCTCATCTCCTAACCTTAAATTTGTTTATTCATAGTTTTATCATATGGAAGCCTAATCTAAAGTATTTAATTTACTAAAACTATACATAGAGGGTTTGATCCTTCATATATTTCTCCTTTGATCTGCCATTTGTATAAGGCACATTTTGCTCTAAACCATCATGTGTAGCCGTGGCCTCTTGTGTTAATGTCCAGGTGGCTTTGGCTAGGATAAAGAGAGGTATGTGAAGCTGTAAATTTCTATGCTAAGATCTATCAAAAAAAGCAGTGACCACCTTATTCATCCCTTATAGTCACAATAGTGGGAAACCTCTCTATGAATTTTACTTCTCCCTTCCATCTTAATCAGGCCCCTCTGACATGTTAGAGAGAAATTGACAAAACTAGATGTGAATCATATGCCTCTTCCTTCCCCGATCCCAGCCTAACACAATCCTATGAGGGATGAGCTTTGAGCTCTTTGCCATCTTTATCATGTCTCCAAATCCTTCCATGTAGCAAAGTCAACATCTTTAATGTAAGAAGGATTTCATACACTATTATTATTTCTAGAATGCATTTGAAGTGTGATTTAACATGTTTGAGGGAGATTTTAAAGGATACAAGGGGCTATTTAGTGGAGATTTAGAAGTTAGTTTTTAATGTAAATAATTTGTAAGTCTTTTTACCCTAAATTACACTCACCAGGAACCCGATCTCAAAATATAATGCAGAACTCCCCTAACAGCACAACAGGTCTAGGAAAAATTAGACCTTTGTACACACGCACACGTGTGGTTTGGTCTATTTGTAAGATGGCACATGGAACACATGTTCATGTATTATTATAGAACTTCAAGTATTGCAAAATTCATGCAAATAACTTCAGAAATTCCAGCACAGTTTTTAGAATAATTTCAAGTAGAAAATGCTTATTCTGTGTCTATAGTTAGGATTTTTATGAAAACAGCCATGCTTGGCAACTAAAGTGGATAATCTTAAATCGGGCCATTCACTGGATTACAACATAAAAGATTAAAATCCAATTTCTCCATTTAGCGATCATCCATGAAGCATCTATAACATGCAAAGGAGACAATACAAAATGGCTTACCATAAAAGGTGTATAGGTCCACCATTTTTGAAGAAGACAGTACTAATTTAAGGTGTATTAAAGTTTTGACATACCTTAATGTAATTAAGTAGTTGTGTTGTTTTTAGTCATTCTAACATAATACATAAGATGTCACTAATACTAAAGTTATTAAGCCAACATTTTAATTTATATGGCTATTTTCTAGATATATTGTGGAACCTTGACTAATAAAGAATTTTATGAATTGAAGTGTATTTTTTTAAAATATATTTTAAAGTCAGAGAAAGTTTATCATCAGATAAAATTTGAGTTTGTTCTTAATCTTATCAATGTTTCAGGTTTGTGGTCTATGAACCATCTGCATTAGAATCACCTATGAATACTTGTTAAAAACATAAAGGCTTGGGCACCATGCTAGAATTCACATTTTTGTCATCACCACCTAAGTTTCACACAGAAAGAACTGAGAACTATTGGTTTATCTCTCAAGAAATTATTATGATGAGTTCATCACCTCTCCAATGGGATCAGAAATCCTTCATAGCAAAGTAAAACCTCATCATTAGCTTGTTTGTTGTACTGTGATGTTCCTCTTTGCTAACAGTTATATTACAGCCACTAGATTTTCTCTAAAAAAATCCCATTTAATACATTTCTATTCTCTGTGAAGCACCTATTTACATCATTTGGTGAATTCTTGTGTTTTTGTTGTTGTTCTTTTATTGTATGTTTAATGTATCCCTTTCATACCCCATATTTTTCCAAAAAGAATGTCAGGTGACTTGATATGGCATAAATGATTACAAAATTAATTCTTACAATTTCGGTAATTCATTCCTTCTCTCTGAAAGTTTAAGAAAAAAATAGACCATATTATGCTTTTGCTTTTGCCTGTCTGGATTTTGACCCAGTTTTTTATCTAGTTTGATGGGGCTTGAAAAATGTCCCTAACCTGCACCTCACTCTGATTATAACAAAGATAAAACCAGTACATTTCCACCTTCATGTAAAAAATTTTCACAAAATGAAGGAGTTAATATTTCCATACTTGACCTTTTCTCATTACAAAGAGAAATGCAAATAATTTAATAACATTATTTGCTTATACCCCTTAAGGTTCAAATAACTAGTTATTATATAGGAACAGCTAGGTCTAATCTGCTTCAGAAGAAACATACTCTGTTAGTGTACAATAGCTAATATCAGATCACTAATAGATTTAACCTTGTAAGTTCATAGATATTTAAAAGTGTTATGGTTTGAAGGTCAACTTGTCTGTCTTACTGTAAAAGAAAGACAAAGAAATGAATAAAAATTAGAAAGAATTAATTCTTCAAAAAGTTTTTACAAATCAAAACCCTGCAGTTTCACACTGAGAACAAAAGAAGCATATTAAACACCAAAGTTTATCAAGACAAATTAGGTCCCAGTTTCAAATTTTCTTTAATCTTTTGCATCTGAACAGTTTTTTTGCCTCATGCTGTTTTCCCTAGTTAAATGTTAAAATGAATTCTAGCCAATACCATTGACTTCCTCCCTTAAAAATATTGAGACACATAATAAAAAATTAATTACTTCCCCTAATTTCCGTGTGATTCTTTAAAAAGATGTAAAATTCATTTAAAGTAAGTGGTGACTTTGTCTTTGAAGATCACGACAATTAACATGGATCAAAGCTTAGGTTCTGTAACGATGATAGCTTATTAGCATAATGAAATTAACTTAGAGACAAGAATCTTTAATAGGTACAACAAAAATGCTTTAATAATACTTGAAGAAAATTATGTATTTGCTAGAAGTACAACAGTTTCAGATTTTCTATCCAATTAATAAGTTGTTAATTAACTCCTTTCCCAAACAATGCACACTTTAAGTTAACATCTGCCCATGGAATATTCTGTCTATTGTGCTTCATTTTTTTGGACGGATATTGCAGTTTTGCCAATGATACTTTGTATTTTTTTATTAAGAAAATTCAAGTTTACTCTTCTATACTACAGACCCAATATTTTCATCATTAAAATAAAAGAAAGCTTAATCTCATACCTTGGGAAGGGAATGAAGATGTCAATAGATGACTGCATCGTGTTTGGCAGTTCACACTTCAGGTTTCCACATTTCAAGGGCAAATTGTTTTTGGACAGCTTTCGGGTGTCTATAAAATTTGATCCACTGTTTCAACCCAAGAAGAGAAAACTTATTCATTAAAAATAATACTAATAATTTTGGTCTAAGTGTATATGTTGGAAACCACTTGGATTTGAGGATAAGTAAAAGAATACTTTATTTCCCATATCAAGTCTTTAAAATTATGTTTTATCCAAGTGCCAGTAAAAATGTGTCTTGTCATTTATTTCACCATTCATTTATTAAGCCAATATCTACTGGACACTAATATTCACTGAGTATGCCACACACCGCGTCTCTGAACATTAAAAAGAAGAGAGGTTGTGTTGCCATAGGTTTTGTTTTCCCTGATGCTGGTGTTTTGGTTTCAGCTGACTGGTTGATTTTCTCTTTGTCCATCTAGCAGACATGGGTACTCTGTCCAGGTCCTTTTCTCTGTTACACGTGACTGTGACACTATCTTTCTGACAGAAACATAATCCGAAAACAAAATAAAAAATCAACAAAAGAATGATTTTTTTTATATTAAAATTTAACAAGGAACTTCTCCCAATTGTACTCCCCTTATCCCACCTCCAAAAATCCCTTTCTCTTCCATATCCATATAGGAAATTTGTGTGTTTTCCAGTTCATAGATGTTGGGAATAATCTTTCCAAGTATTTTTTTCTCTGGATCCAGAAACTAGAGAATAGCTTTTGATCCCAAATTATTCTGCTGCTCCCAATCCACATCATCAGTTCTTGGTTCCCCTGGTAAAGATCAGGTATTGACTTGTCTCTCTTACCACCTGATCACCTACCTGCCTGTCCCTGCCCACACAGCTGCATGATAAGCTCCTTTTCTATCAGGTAAGGACCAAAACAGGAAGCACAGAAATAGGGCTCAAAGCAGACATACAGAGAGAAATACAAGGAGACCAGGAATATTATGAAGGTCAGTGATGCAATGGGAACATAACTCTGTGATTCTTTCAACTCTTGCCCCAGAATAAATTATGGCTTGAGTGAATTCAAACATACCAGCATATGAAGCCTATTTCTTTTTCTTTTCTCTCTTTCTGTAATCAGCTAGTAGTTCTCACTCCCTACTTGAGCCCTAAGAATATTTTGTACCTTTATTTTAAAATTTACAAATTTCATCTTGTATATATGGCTATTTTTGGATGTGTCTTACCACATACTCAACTATCCTTGAAGCCCTATTAAAATTTTTTTAAAAAATTTAAAAACTATAATAAAATTGACTGGTATTTGGAGAAGTAACCTGACTTCTCCCCTCTTCCTGTTGATCTCCCGTGAGTAACTACAATCGGTCAAACCTTACTAAAAGATCAGTGGACAAGGGAGCTTGGGAAGTATAGTTTACAGGGATTAGCCACTCTGATTATAGGACAGAGCAGGAGAGAGCACAAAATGGATATAAGAATGACAGGCACTATTTTGCAAATAATAGCTTCTTATTAACAACAGATACTAGATACAAGAGAATATTACTGAAATCGAATCCACATGGATTTTCTTACCACCTCTTCAGTACTCTAAAGAATACCACCACTCAGCTTGAGCATGGCGCTATCTTCCTGCAATGCATGTCAGATTATATCATACCTCCCATTTTAACACCCTTCAATTCCTTCTCTGCTTTAGAATATAAAGCTTGCTTTATACAGTGTATCACACAGACCTTTGTGCTCTGTGCCCCTTTCACCTCTAGCACCTCCTTCTGGCCACCAAAATATACCTCCTGGCCTAATAGAAACCAATCACTTGCAATTTTAGACTGTTTCCAGCTTTTGCAGACATGATTTTAGAATGCTTGAGATGTTTAACTTCTCCCAACCCACTGGCAACACACCCATCACTAGGGCTTTTTTCCCCCCATTACAATAACTTTTATAGTCCTTCAAAACTTCCTTTAATCTTTATGTCCCTGGTATGACTTAAGGGTATTTTTGTGTTCCTCTTGAACTCTAGGTAGACCTCCACGACTACATTCACTTTACAGTGAACCCCTGCAGGATTTTAAGTACATGAAAGTTGAGGACTATACCTTCTTAATTTTGAATCACTAATGCTCATCACATAGCAGGAAAACAAATAGGAAGAAATATTATTTGTTTGGCCCTCCTCTATGCCCCCCTTCCTCCTGTTGAATTACTAAATTAATGAATGAGTAATCTCTTCTTTGACCACATTAGGTAACAGTATATTCACTTTCTATATCCTACAGCTATAAAGACACTCAACAAATGAAGCAAAATTCCATTCTGTTTTCTGTAATGTAAATGGAAGCTGTTCCTTAAAGATATTTTAAACAGTAATTAAAATATCTAACAATGGCCTCCTCTAAATAAAAATAGATTCAGTCCATTTCCTTTTCATTGAGCATTCTCTTTTAATGTAATCCTTTCCTTCTTTCCATGAGTATTGCTACTCTTCACTGTCTAAGGTTTTATGCAGCTGTGTCCTGGATTTGAATTTCCCTTGATGACCCTGTTCCTTTAATGTTGCTGTTCTTGTTTGTTTTCAGAATAATTTATGTTTCACACTTAATTTGCATGTTTTTTTTTTTCTAACTTCATAAGTTTGAACAAGAGTATAGTTTTCTGGTCTCCTATGACAACTCAGCAGGATAACATACTGTACAAAATATGTTCTGTTTTATTTTGTTTCTTCCCTGATCAAGTGCAAAAGATATTTGCCCTGGGTAACTATCTCTTTCTTCTTATTATTATATATTACACAACTAATAGCAAGGGAATCCCTAGGCAAGAAGGTAGAAAAAGAAAGGAAGGAAGGAAGGGAGGTGGAAAGGAAGGAAGGAAGGGGGGCATAGGGGAGGGCCAAACAAATAATATTTCTTCCCATTTGTGTTTGCTTACCATTTTTGACCATAAACACCTTCACAGCAATACCTTTAACCATGTTACCACAAAGCTTCAGAAATCAATTGAAATCAGGATCCCTGAGAGGATAGATATACAATCAATCTGTCCAAGGGCTGCTACAGTGAGAAAAGTCAGGGTATATTAGAGTCTTAGCCTCTAGATGACCAATGATATTATAAAGGGCTATCAGGAAAAGTAGAAGGGCATTCAATTTGTGTGACTGACACAATTTGAGGGAGACCCAGAGATAGATCACTTCAGCTGTTTTAAAATATCCTATGAAAAGCTGACAATCATTTCTGAGGTCTCCATTTGCTTTGGCATGGCATAAATTGTACATTATGCATGTATTATTTTGTTGTTGTTTCAATTTTTTATTTAAATTCTAGTTAGTTAACATATAGTGTAATATTCATTTTGGGAGTAGAATTTAGTGATAGAGGGCACTCGTTGTGATGGGCCCTGGGTGTTAAATGTATGTATTATTTTTAATGGAAGATTTTCAAACACATGCAAAGGTATAAAGAATGATATAATGATTATTTGTATATCCATCCTCCAAATTCAACAACTACCAACTATTGGTCAATAGTCTCAATACGTCCCCATTTTCCCACTTTCATTGTTGTCATTGGTACTGTTACATATCTGAAGTGTTTTATTTATTTTATTTTTTTGAGGGAAAACTAAATGGGAAGTCGTCAGAGAGGGAGAAAAACCATGAGAGACTCTTAACTATAGGAAGCAAATCGAGGGTTGCTGGAGGGGAGGTGGGTGGGGGGGATGGGGTAATTGGGTGATGGGCATTAAGGAGGGCATGGGATGTGATGAGAACTGGGTGTTATATGCAACTGTTAAATTATTGAACACTACATCTGGAACTAATGATGTACTATATGTTGGCTAATTGAATTTAAATTAAAAAAATAAAAAATAAATAACAATAACCCGAGTGTTTTAAAGCAAATTCCAGACATCATATAATTTTACCCATAAGTTCAATATAAATTTCTAGAAGATAGGGACCATTTTAAACAACCACAATGCCACCAAGCATCTATATAATTAAGCAATTACTTCTTAATGTCATCATTATCTAGTCCACACTTAATTTTCCCTGCACTCTTTCTTAGATTGTGTGTTCAAATCAGAACACAAAAAAACTGGGTTGTTTTTCATGTTGAATTTCTCTTAGTCTTGAGGTGTGTAATTATTTCCTTAAATTGTCACTTAACCCCTTCCTTATCGCCAGGTTTCCTACAAACAGGTGGATAGAGATAGAATTTTAAATAGAGTCATATTAATATTTTCAGTGGTATTTGTGAGGTAACAACACCTCATGGCTGGTGCTGTGTGTTCCCTATTGTACCATGGCGGATCCACTTAATATCCAGTGGTTTCCATTTGTACAGTATCTGTTTGTACCGTTTTTTGTTTTTTTTTGTTTAGTGATAAATTGATATTCAGTGAAGTTTTATCAATGGATTCCAGTGCTGTCAGCCTGATACATCCGTTATAAAATTCCCCATCAAAATATTCATGCAAGTTTTGGTATAAGTATTACATACATAATTATTTTATTGGAGGTTGCAAAAAGTGATTTTAAAAATTCTTTCTTTCCTTGTGAATTTTTTTCCTCTTATGATAAAAATCTTGGTTTCTTTGAAACACATTTTGGGGTAAATTGGAATAAACCTGATGGACATCCATTTTGGGTTTAGTAAAAACATTTAATTATATTTTTCTTTATGTTACTTATACATGGTAAGAATAAACCAAAATATTTGGGTATATATATATTTGGGTATATATATGAATTTTTTAAACATTTGGGTAAAATCTTGTATTTATGAGAATGTCAAACTTGCTCCTATAACTTTAATTAAACTTTTTTTTTTTTAGTTGAAGAAAACTGTAGATACACATAAAACTAAGCAATACTACATAGAGGTCTCATGTTCCCTTTACTCAGTTTTCTCCAATGGTATCAGCTTGCAAAACTATAGTACAATATCACAACCAGGATATTGGCATTGATATAGCCAAGATACAGGATACATTTCTATCACTACAAGGATTACTAATGTTTCTCTTTATAGTTTCCATCCCCTCATTCTTACACTATGGAAACCACCAATATGTTCTCTAGTTACACAATTTTGTCACTTCAAGAATGTTACATAAAGGGAATAATTCAGTATGTAGCCTTTTGGAAACATCCTTTTTCACTCAGTAAAATTCTCTGAGATTCATCCAAGTTGTTGTGTGTGTCAATAGTTCATTCATTTTTAACTCCCGAGTAGTATTCCATGCACATTAGACTATTTAACTATTCATCTATGGAAAGACAACTTGGTTGTTTCTAGTATGTGGCTACTATCAATGAAGATGCTGTGAACATTTGTATGGAGGGTTTTGTGTGAATATAAGTTTTTATTTCTCAGGGATAAATGCCCATAAGTGCAATTATTGGGTTGTATGGCGCTTGCATCTTAAATTTCCTTAAGAAACTGCCAAACCCTTTTTAGGGATGTACCATATTCATTTCCACCAACAATGTATGAGTGATCCAATTTATCCTCATCTTCATAAGCATTTAGTTTTCACTATTTTTTTTAAAAAGATTTTATTTATTTGGGAGAGAGAGAGAGAGAGAGATCACAAGCAGGGGGTAGGGGTAGAGGGAGAAGCAAACTCCCTGCTGAGCAGGGAGCCCAATGTGGGACTCGATCCCAGGACCCTGGGATCATGACCTGAGCCAAAGGCAGACACTTAACCAACTGAGCCACTCAGGCACCCGGTTTTATCACTATTTTTTATTTTAGCCATTCTGGTAGGAGTATAGTGATATCTTGTATTTTTAATTTGCTTTTCTCTAATGGCTAATTATGTTGAATATTATTGAACACATTTATTTGCTGTCTTCATATCCTTTTCAGTGAAATATTTGATCTTTTGCTTATTTTCTGATTGGATTGCTTATTTTTTTACTATTGAATATTGAGAGTTGTTTACATGTTATAGATACTATTCTTTTGTAAGACATGTGGTTTGTAAGTAATTTTTCCAAGCCTGTAGCTTGTCTTTTTTGTCCTTTCAAAAGTATCTTTTGCAGAGCAAAAGTTTTTATTTTGATCAAATGTAATTAATTCATTTTCCCTTCTATAAATCATGTTTTAGATCCCAACTATTTTCTCCTGTATTTTTTCTAAAAGTTTTATACTTTTATGTTTCACATTTAAGTCAATGATGCATTTTGAGATAATTTTTATCTAAGATGTGAGGTTTAGGTAAAGGTTATATTTTTGTTGATAGATGTCTAATTACTCTAGCATCTTTAGTTAAAAAAGTTGTTCTTCCTCCATTGAATTGCTTTTGCATCTTTGTAAAAAGTCAGTTGAACATATTTATGTGATCTACTTATGAGCTCTTTATTGTGTCCCATTGACCTATGTATATCTCTACTTATGCCACACAGTCTTCAATACTTTAGCTGTACAATAAGTTTTGAAATTGGGTAGGCCAATTCCTCCATTTTTATTCTTCTTTTTTAAAATTAACTACTGAAGTTTCTTTGCCTTTTCATATGACATTTACAATAAACTTCTCTATGTCTACAAAACAATTTTGTTGGTATTTTAATAAGAAATGCATTTAGGATGCCTGGGTGGCTCAGTTGGTTAAATGTCTGCCTTTGGCTCAGGTCATGATCTCAGGGTCCTGGGATCGAGTCCCACATAGGGTTCCCTGCTCAGTGGGGGAGCCTGCTTCTCCTTCTGCCCCCCCTCCCTGCTTGTGCTCTTTTTCTCTCTCAATCTCAAATAAATAAATACAATCTTAAAAAAAAAAAAAAAAGAAATGCATTTAACCTAGATGTCAATTTAAGGACAAATGAAATCTTCACTATGTTGAGTCTCCCAAACCTTGAACATAATATATCTATTTATTTAGATCTTCTTTGATTTATTTCATCAGCATGTTTTATTTTTCAGCATGTAAGTCCTATACATATTGTTTTACGTTCACACCTAATCATTTCTCTTAAACAATTTTAAATGGGATTGAATTTTAATCTTTTTTTCTATGTGTTTATCATCAGCATATAGAAAGACAATTATTTTTTGGATGTTTATCTTGTATCCTTCAAGCTTGCTGAATTGACTTATTTTCTAGGAGTTTTTAGTAGAATCCTTGGGATTTTTGTGTAGACAATCACATCATCTGCAAATAGGAAGCACTGTATTGCTTCCTTTCTAATCTGTATGATATTTATTTCCTTTGCTAATCTGATTGCACTGGCTAGGATTCCAGAACCATGTTGAATATATAAGAGCAGATATTTCGCCTTCTTCCTAATCATAGGGGGAAAGCATTCAAATTCTTTACCATTAAGTATTGGTTGTAGATTTTTTATAGATGCTCTTTATCAAGTTGAGGAAGTTTCCCTCTTCTCCAATTTTTCTGAGAATTTTCATTATGAATAGTGTTGAATTTTGGTCAAACACATTTTCTGTTATCAATTGATATCATATGGTTTTTCTTCTTTAGCCTGTTAATATGGTGGATCATATAATAGCTTTTGTGGACTGAACCAATCTTGCATCACTGTAATAAACCCCACTTGGCCATGGCATATAATTCCTCATATAGATTACCTAATTCTATTTGCTAAATTGTTACAGATTTTTGTGTCTAATTTCATGAGGGATATCGGACTGTAGTTTTTGTTTTCTTTACTATCTTTATATAGTTTTAGTATCAGTGTAATACTAGCTCCATAAAATGAATTAAGATGTATCCCCTTGTCTTCTCTTTTCTGGAAGAGACTGTGCATAATTTGTTTTAATTCTTTCTTAAAAGTTCAGTGGAATTTCCTAGTAAAATGATTTGGGCCTGGTGATTTCTTTTTCATGAGTTTTTAAATTATGAATTCAGTTTTCTTAATAGTTGCAGGACTATGGGCCTCTTTCCCTCTCTGGCCACAGTAGAGAGCTGTCGCCAAGTCTGCCCACCACCGCCATGTCCGCCCACCTACAACGGATGGTTGTGCGGAACCACTCCAGGTTCCTGATCAGGAGGAACAAGCAGACAAACAGCACTGAGCCCAGTAACCTGAAGGCTCACAGCTCATCCCGCTACAACAAGCTGATTCACCACAAGACTGTGGGCGTGGAGCCAGTGGCCGAGGGCAGACCTGTAGTGGGGGTCATGAAATGGAGATGGGGCCCGCGAAAACCCACCACCTCCTATGTAGGGACCAGCATGAGCGAGAATGCACTGGCTACCCTCAGCAGCATCAGGCACATGATCCGCAAGAACAAGTACCGCCCAGATCTGCGCATGGCTGCCATTCACATAGCCAGAGCCATCCTGCGCAGCCAGAAGCCTGTGATGGTAAAGTGGAAGGGGCCAGCCCCACCAGAAGCTCCTGAGCACCTACCCCCCACCTCCAAAGCAATAAAGATGTCAACCACGGGGCGGGGGGGGGGGGGGGGGGGGGGAAGATAGTTGCAGAACTATTTAAATTATCTATTTCATATTTAGTCATTTGTGGTAGTTAGTGCTTTTCAAGAAATTGATCCATTTCATCTAAGTCCTCAAGTTTATCTGAGTAATTTACAGTGTTCGACTATTTTCCTTTTTATGTCTGCAGGATCTATAGTGATATCCCCTGTTTACTATTAATATTGATAATTTGTGCCTTCTCTTTTTATCAATTGGTAAATTTTATTGACCTTTGCAAAAAAGTTTTTGTTTTATTGTTTTTCTCCTTTCCATTTTATTTATTTCTGTCCTTATATCCTTCTGTCTGCTTGCTTTATGTTTATTTTTGCTCTTCTTTTTCTACATTCTTAAGGTCAGAGTTGAAATTATTGTTTTGAGACTTGCTGTCTTTTCTCACGTATTTAATGCTATAAATTTCCTTCTTGGTACTGATCTAGCTGTGTCACACAAATTTCAGTATGTTCCATTTTCATTTTCATTCGATCCAATATATTTTTTTGTTTTCCTTCAGACTGTTTCTTTAACCCATAATTTATTTAGAAGTCTGTTTTTAAGTTGAATATTTGATAATTTTTCTATTATTTTTCTGTTCTTGACTTCCAGTTTGATTTCATTTTGATCAGAGAACCCACTTTGATGGCTTTAATTCTTTTAACTTTGCTGAGGTTTGTTTTATGGCCCAGGACATAGTATACCTTTCAGTCTTGAGCTATTTTCCCTGTCTTCCAGGACTCTGATGACAAGAATGTTAGATCTTCAGGTATAATCCCAGAGATGTATTAAATTTTTCACCCAATTTTCTCTCCATTGTTCAGACTGAAAAATTTTTGTTGTCTTTATTCAACTTCACTGATTGTTTCCTCCATCCCCTTCATTCTGCTTTTGAGCCCATTCACTGAGTTTTTAATTTAATATTATTTTTCACTTCTAAACTTCCATTTTGTTTTTCTTTTATGTTCTATTTATATGCTGAAACTTTCTATTTATATGCTGAAACTTTCATTTATTTGCTGAGACTTTTTATTTGCTTCAGTTGTGTTTCTCATTGGTCACTGAAGCATTTTTGTGGTAGCTGCTTTAAAACCTTTGTCAAATAACATTTCTGTCTTCTCGGTATTGGTATCTATTAATTGTCTTTTTTTCATTGTAGTTGAGATTTGCCTGCTCATTGGTAGGACTAGTTATTTTTTATTGAACCTGGACTTTTTGAGCATCAAGTCATGAAATTCTGGATCTTATACGAATCTTTAATTTTTGCTGGTCTCCTCTTATGCCACTCCAGCAGGGAAATATGGGGCACCACTGCATCATGGACAGTTTGAGACATTAGTCCAGATTCCCTACTCAGTCTCTGTTCACACTGGGGGCGGGGAGGGGGGACTGAAATCCCATGGTGCCGAGATGCTATCAGTAGAGTACAGTAGCCAGAACTCCCACCTGTGCCCAAAAGTACTGGGGAGCACTTTCTATTTATTTCTATCTAATTAAAATGATACAAGCACATTCCAAATCATTAACAGTCACCATTAATGAAAAATATATCACAAGAATAAAACAATTTTCGAATCAACTCTTACAACCATTCAAAAAATTAAAACAGTTAAAATTATAGATAGCAATTCCAAAAGTTCTTCCATTCATTGATAAATATAATGCTGAAATTTCCAACAGAATGTTTTCTCATTAAGATCCAATTTATGAACATACATATTATTAGAGCAGTTACCATGCAACTAGTATGGACATCATTAAAAGAATACAAATGATCCATAATAAGAGATGAATTCAGTATCTGTAAAGTAATGATGTAGAGCCTCTGCCCTCAGCTCTGTCTACTAAGAGTATTCACCTTGCTACCATTCTGAGTTCCCATCCCAGGCACAATTCAGACTACACAGCTTTCTTTTTGAAAACCTGAAAAAGGACTCCTCCAGAAGGTCCCAAAGACCTTGATTCAAAATGGCCCCTGAAGTACTTATCTAGACCTTCACTGCTGAGTTTAGAGCACCATAGCCAAGTAGCAAATACTGGACGTTACTCATCCTGCTCACCATCTGTAGGCTTTCCCTATCAGACCAACTTGACATGGCTGCTTAAGATCAAAGATATAACAGCCCAGGGGCAACAGGCCAGAAAGTCTAGCTGTTCTGGCCCTGACCAGAAGGAGCACCCCAAAACTGTGCTGCACTGTGCACATGGGCTTCCCCCAGATTATGTAACTTCATGTGCCAAGGTCCATACACTATCTGAAAAATGCCATCTCTTCTTCTGACACGATAGAACACTCACCTCCTGTGACAGAACATGAGAAAACATAAGAAAGTACAATTTTTAAAAATAAATCTTGTTTTCCTACTGAAAAATTATGGTAATACATGGGGCATGTTCCTCACAGTGATGAAATACTTACAAGCCTTTCAAGATTTGATGAGAAAAAAGATAGATCCATGTGCACTAGCCAGCCAATATTAAGGAAAGTGTGGAGATTTCTATTATCCTTAGTCATGGAACAGATCACCTATTTCCAAGCGCTCTGAAGTATTGTTTACCTCGTTACAAAATCACCACTTCAACATGCCCATCATGCATCCCCCTCCTCAAGGGAGTAGACAATTGACCCTCTCCTCCTCAAACAGAGGGTCTTGATATTTCTAGGTTGTCAACAAAGTTTTCAGGGGTGCATCTTAAACAAAAAACACTAAAGACATTGTATTATGTGTTTCATAGGCTAATTTTTAAAAAAATTTTGACATATTTTTTCTACTTTCTTAGTTTTTAAAAGTTCATGCTGTTGACAAATGAGAGAATTATAATAGGAGAGATTACTATATTTTCAATGTTCTTTTCATTAAACAGAAATACGCTAACTCTATATCGGTTCTTATTTTTATTTAGTTTGGTCTAAGAAGTACAAGTCAGAGAGCCCCTTTACAAAATGAGCATTTAGTCTTCTATAACCTTCAGAAACATATTACAAAATTAATTTTCCTAACTCAAGATTAAAAAGAATGGGCTAAAAAATGCAACAACGAAAGTCATGGAAATCAAATAGTATGATTTGCAGGTTGTTTTAATATTTAAGATTAGCAAAGCTGTTATGCAAACGTGTCTAAAAAACTATATCTGAAACAAAAAATAAAAAATGAAGGCATCATGAGGCCCAACCTGTTAGATGGCCTGAAATTGTACTATATGCTAAATGGTGGTGTTTGCTGGCCATGCACGACCTGATGCAATTCCTGTTAGCTCAGTGCGGCAACTGGCGTTATGCTGGCAATGCCTCAGAGGAGCCCCCATTAACAGCTATGGGAACAAATTAATTCTCACTTTGTTTTTCATTTTAGTTGTCACTAACAATGCCTCTGCCTTCTGGCTCAGCATCTCAGGATTAACTTACAAGCATGAAACAAGAACTTAATCAAGGAATGTTTGGGGATTTACTTTTCAACAGCTGAGATACTGAAGGTGAGGTAAGAGCAAACATTTGTTGGTGGGGGATAGTAATTAGGTTCAGACAGAAGGTAGAGAACTGCAGTGTTAGCTAAATCTGTTCATAGCTGGTGTCTCATCTCAATTAATGATATATATATATATATATATATCATTACCCCACAAAAATAATTACCCCACAAAAGTGTATAGGGTTGAGGGTTCTTGCAAAAGAGTCCAGACTGAGACCCTCTTGATAGCAGTATTGATACCTTCAAAGATGACAAGTGCTTGTTCCAGAAAATGCTATTTCTCTTGTGCTTCGCAGTTGTTTTCTTCTTCTTCATTATTACTATTATCATTTCTTATTGTTATTCTTCTTTTAAACTATTACCTGCCTCTGCCACAAAGCTATATCCAAGAGGCATGTGTCACCCAAGCAATAGAGAATACCCATTCTAAACAGCATGAACCGGCTATAAAGGGGTTATTGTTCACTTATAAAAACCATACATACCATATAAAAGAAAACAGGGCTTTGAGTTGAGAGACAAGATTGGTCATAACTTTCTTACTGTCCAGATGGATAACATTATCTATTTATTTGTTTGTTTATTTATTTATTTGAGAGAGAGTGAGCAAGTAGGGGGAAGAGCAGAGGGAGAGGGAGAGAGAGAATCTTAAGCAGGCTCCATGTTCAGCATGGAGCCCCATGCCAGGCTTGATCTCATAACCCTGAGATCATGACCTGAGCAGAAATCGAGAGTTGGACACTTAACTGACTAAGACACCAAAGCTCCCCCAGCTGGATAACTTTAGACATGTAAACATCCAATGTTTCTATTCCCACATCTGGACGATGGTGCCAATGTTCATTCTATAGTCTTACATGGTGCTTAGAAGAGTTAAACTTTTATTAATATTTTAAAGTATGGAACTTCTAAGCTGAAATCTTCGTCCCCTTAAAAATTTGGAATTGTTTCTTATTTTTTAGGGCTATAATAGATAGGCCTAACTGGATCCCTACATTATAAAGATGAGAAAAACTAAGGTGTAGACCAGTGATTTTTTAAGGATCAGCACATCAGCTGCCCTGGGAATACAAATGCATAGCCCCACCCCAGACCTGCTGAATCAGAATCTCTTGGGGGTAGGGTCCACTGAAGAATCTCTACTTTTAACAAGCTCTACCAATGATTCCAACAGTCACTCAAGTCTAGAAAGCATGGGTCTAGACTGCCTGTTGGTTGAGAACAGAGTATAGAGACAGATCCAGGACTAAATCCCACAACCCCTGAATTCTAACCCAGACCATTCTGGCAATCTTTACTTTTAACCTCATTAAAATAAGTACTATTGTTTTCTATACATGTTTTGCTAGTTTAAAAAACGTGATAGAATATTACATTGTGTGTATATACCACATCTTCTTTATTCATTTATTGATGGATACTCAGGTTGTTTGCATATCTTGCTTCCATTATCTTCCAAATAATGCTGCAATAAACATAGGGATGCATCTACCTTTTCAAACTATGTTTTTATTTTCTTTGGGAAATACCCAGTAGTGGGATTACTGGATCATATGGTAATTCTATTTTTAATTTTTTGAGGTACCTCCATATTGTTTTCCACAATGGCTGCATCAGTTTGCATTCCCACCAACAGTGCATGAGGATTCCTTTTTCTCCACAACCTCACCAACACTTGTTATTTGTCTTTTTTATTTTAACAATCCTAATAGGTGTGAGGTGACATCTCACTGTGTTTTGATTTGCATTTCCCTGATGATTAGTAATGTTGAGCATCTTTTCATGTGTCTGTTGGACACATGTATGTCTTCTTTGGTAAAATGTCTATTCAGATCCTCTGCTCATTTTTTTAATTTTTTTTTAAAGATTTTATTTATTTATTTGACAGAGAGAGACACAGTGAGAGAGGGAACGCAAGCAGGGGGAGTGCGAGAGGGAGAAGCAGGCTCCCCACTGAGCAGGAAGCCTGATGCGGGGCTCGATCCCAGGACCCTGAGATCATGACCTGAGCTGAAGGCAGACGCTTAACGACTGAGCCACCCAGGCGCCCCTCCTCTGCTCATTTTTAATTCGATTATTTGTGGGGTTTTTTGGTGTTGAGTTATATAAGTCCTTTAAATATTTTGGATATTAACCCTTTATCAGATATATCATTTGCAAATATCTTCTCTGATTCCATAGGTTGCCTTTTTGTTTTGTTGATAGTTTCCTTCACTGTCCAAAGCTTTTTTTTTTTTTTTCTTGGTATAGTCCCAATATTTTAATTTTACTTTTACTTCCCTTGCCAGAGGAGACATCACTAGAAAATTGTTTCTACACCTGCTGTAAAAGAAATTACTGCCTATGTTTTCTTCTAGGAATTTTCTGGTTTCAGGTGTACATGTAGGTCTTTAATCCATTTTGAGTTTATTTTTGGAACCACAAAAGATCTCGAATAGCCAAAACAATCTTCAGAAAGAAGAACAAAGCCAGAGGTATCACAATCCCAGATTTTAAGATATGCCACAAAGCTGTAGTAATCAAAACAGTATTTTACTGGCACAAAAATAGACACATAGATTAATGGAAAAGAACAGAGAGTCCAGAAATAAGCCTATGCTTTTACGGTCAATTAATCTATGACACAGGAGGCAAGAATATTCAATGGGAAAAAGATAGTCTCTTCAAGTGGTGTTGGAAAAACTGGACAGCTACATTCAAAATAATGAAAGTGGACCACTTTCTTATACCATGCAGCAATCTTGGATTTTAACCTCAATATTTGGAATAAGTACTATTATTTTCTATACACGTTTTACTATCTAAAAAAATCAAGAAACACTGCAATCAGAAACAAAAAGGTACTGGTTTTCTTTCTTCACTATTTCACAAGAGTAGAGTTCCTCAGGTTTTTTTCTCAAGAACAAGCAGTGAGAAATAGAAAAACCTATTGTGTTTCCCTACCTTAAGATGTTGGCAACCTACATTCTAATTTAGTTACTTACCTAGCTTTCTTATCACGTCGTCTTCTGTCATTGTGAAACACATTCTATCAGAAACAAAACAGAAAAATAACTGCTTAAGGATTCACTGTGTGCTAGAAATTGTGTCTAATCAAATTGAATTAAATTTCTTTCCAAATAAAAACAGTATGTATCAAGGACCAGACCAAAGTATTTAAAGAATTTAAGAGTTACCAAAAAAGAAAAAAAAAAAAAGAAAACCAATTTAACACAAAGATAATATATAACTCAATAATAAATAACTCAGTACAAAAATAAATAAGTGAAGGGTGGACTACAGTAAGACAATAACAGGTAAGTACTTTTTTAAAGATTTATTTATTTGAGAGAGAGAAAGAGAGAATGCACACAAGCAGGGGAGGGACAGTGGGAGAGGGAGAGAATCCTCAGACTTCATGCTGAGCATGGAGCCCGAGGTGGAGCTCGATCCCAGGATCCTGAGATCATGACCTGAGCCAAAATCAAGAGTTGGATGCTTAACGGACTGAGCCACCCAGGTGCCCCAACAGATAAGTACTTTCAATCAATTTACCAAATTTTTCTGTTATACCAAATTGTACCCATGTATTTGGGCCTTTAAAAAGACAGCCTAATGTCTAGAATAACTGAAATCAATGTGATTGGCTTGGAAAGGCTATGAGGAAACTAAATAACTTAGCAGAGGTTGAAAGAGAAAAAAAAAATTAAGATTCAATCAACGATTTAAAGAGAGAAACTGGTTAAGGTCAATAGTGTATGATATTCGAGGCCAGCTCCTAGACAAAATCATGAGGCAGCCAAATTTGCCATTGCTCTTCTCCTGGACCTTGGTGACTATTGACTCTCCAGGGTTTTTCCACTGTTGTTCTCACTGGACATCCATGTAGTAATCAGAACACTTTGGTTGTATGTGACAGAAAACCAACTCAAATAAGCTGAAGTACCACAGGTATTCAGAGACAGGGAGGCTCAAAGAATAAGCAGTCTAGGGGTAGAATTAGTTTTAGGCATGACTGGTTTTTAAGAACTTACATGAATTTTTACTCCTTTTTTGCTCTGCCCCTATCTAAGCTCTGCTTGACTCTGAGTTGACTTTATTTTCATATAGGCTCTTTCATCATGATGACAAAATAACTTCCAGAAACTCCAGCTTTTGTTTCGACCTCTCAACAACACTAGCCTAGAGACTCCTCATTAGCCCTAACTAGCTTGTTGTGAATCACACACTCATTGCTTGGCAAATTACTGTGGCCAGGCATGTAATGATTTTATTGAGTCAAGAATTCCCCTGGGACTGGGGGATATAAACCTTAACTGAATGAAGAGTGGTAGAGAGTTGGTTTTCCCTGGAAAATCAGGGTGACCTTAGCCAAAAAAAAGAGGGGAAATAAATATTAGATCAAAACAAGTATCCACTAAAGCCTATAGTTCTGGACAGTGATCTAGGATTCAGACCCTTCCTTACCAGAAGAGAGTCTTACATTTAATTTTTCTTGGTGCTCCTAAGTGAGTAAATCTCTTTACATACAAACCGTACCATTATAGCTTCAATATGATAGCCTAGGAAATTCAGGCAGGGAATACTCTGGTCTTCCTTACTACAATCTCTGCTTAGGAACTCCCAATAATGGTGGTCATATTACTGTTGATCACATGTAATTAAAATTTTCTTTCTTATGTTGAACTGGTTATCTACCCCTCTATGGTTAGCCATTAATTTTTCCCTTTGGAGCATCCAAATTTTGTCTATTATGTGTTCTACATGGTAGATCTTCACATGTCTAACGGCAGGTTTATTCAACTGCTGTGCATATGACATGATTTCTAGAAATTTGACACCCAACTATCTGTTTATTTATGCCCATTTTATCTCCAGTGTTATGCTATTCTTTTTCTCCTGGACTTCATTTTGGTTGAGACTTAGATTAGAAGATTTTTTTAGTGCTTCTGTTGTTTTTATTTTACTTGTTTGTTTTGTTTACATAGTCTCTGAAAGTCAAGGAAGTAAAAGTTCAACCAAGAGTAAGCAAAGAATTATTATCTCTTCATATCATTTCTCATTGCCTATAGGCTTCCTATGTGGGAGAACAATAGAAATATACCAATTTCAGCTGTGAAACAAAAATATTCTGCATTCTTCTATAATTTTTTTCTCTTGTTTCATGTATCAGGCTGTTTTACTTCAAAACAAATAAACAAGCAATTTGAGTCTTATAGAGACTGTATACTTTATAATCTTGGAGTCTACAAAAAATTTATTTATTGCTGCAAATGGCTGGATTCCTGCTTGTGTGCCATGGGAACTGAATTTCTGCCCTAATGTTTTGGCACATCTTCAGTATACTTACCTCTGTAGGAGTGGTGTGTATCCACAATTATATTATTTGAAAAGAATCTTTGTACT
Organism: Phoca vitulina; assembly: GCF_004348235.1. Taxonomy (NCBI): domain Eukaryota; kingdom Metazoa; phylum Chordata; class Mammalia; order Carnivora; family Phocidae; genus Phoca; species Phoca vitulina. The sequence goes on from NW_022589704.1 coordinate 83,272,534, forward strand.
GGAAAATCCCATTGAGATGTAGCATCACATTTCCAAGGGTGTCTTGGGACAAGAAAGAATGGGGCAGTAATATACAACCACTTGGTTACATCATTCATACCAGAGAAATTATCATCCTACTGCTGATGGGGAACACTTGTACTTCTCTATTATCAAAGATTTTGCAGAAGTGCTCAGCCCCCTCTATTCATTTCATTCCAGCTGTTCTAACACAAGGAATGAAACAGATTGTTTCATTCTCTAAGTGTACATTAAAAAGGACAATGCCATCATTTGGGGGGCTTTTGAAGGGGTTTTTGCTCAATTTGGACTGTGTGTGGAGCAAGCTCACTGCCTTACAACAAAAGCATAAAACTCAGTGGTGACAGGCAAGTCAAAGGCTAAAGAATTCGTTAAAAGGAAGAAGCCCTAAATGTTCAGCCATAAACAACAAGAGACATCAGAAAGGAAGCAGGGAAAAGGTAAAGGAGACCGTGAGAAGGAATGTGCACTGGCTCAGCACTGCATCCTTTTATAATCCTTTGGGAAAACTCACTCATAGGGCTCCAACGGCTCTTTCCTGAATTTGTCCTACATCAAAGAGCCACAAGCTTGCTCTAGCTTGAGCTTGTTTTTAGTACATTTTAAGAGTACACAATTTTTTTTTTTTATACCAAAATGTTAAAATTGTTTTAAGCCAAGTATCTGGTACTTTCTTGCCATGTGATCTTGAAGCATAAGGCTTGTCCTGTCCTTGGAAATCTTAGAAATTTTCATATGATATTCTTGCTCCATCTTACTTTCTGTATAAAGCACAAACATCTACCAGCCTTTCTCATTCTCCTCAACTTCCTATTCCTGTTCTTTTTTTTGAATGTCAAATACGTGAATACATACTTTTGTCCCCTGTCACCATACCAATGGCAGCAATCGAAAGTTAATCATGGAAATCTTATGGTGTATGAATTATTTTCAAAATATATAACATGAAGTCACCACCAAGAGAGCAGAGTTGAAAAATGAGATGAAACATGTTCACATCCTGGATCAGGAATATGTAGACTCATGAAACTAGAAAGTTCTCAAAATACTTCTGTGATGTGAAATTTTGTGAAGAACATCTTTATACTTGGTCAATAATGACAGCAAAATTGATTCTCAATTCAAGATCATTGTAGAAGGAAATATTTTAGAAATATTTTATCTTCAGTTTGGCTCATCGTTTAATCCCCAGGTATATATGGATTTAGTACTTGAAGATTCCCATTGATTTTTGAAAGATTTTCAGACAATTTTTAAGTGTTCTAAGCTATACAAGGGAATATAGTCTCTTCATTTGCTTCTTCTTCCCCCTACCCACATTTCATTCTCAAGACCTTTTCTAGTGTTAACAGGAGGATTTGGTTTCACCTGTGAAGGGAGATACAATTTGTGACTTCTATTTGGAAAGTTCTCTTTTGGGTGGCTGGTCTATTGGATCATATCCCATCTCACTCTTCCTTCCCACAATAGTAATGAGTCTGGGATCTTCTTCCTTCTAACTGAAAAAAAACAAAAACAAAAAGAATCCTTGAAGCTCACACACGGTCAATTTTTGCTCATAGGGCATTTGGTGGAGGTTGCCTAGATGTTGATGCCTGGATGCTGATCGCTACTGACTAATCAGGGTGGCGGTTGCTGAAAGTTGGGGTAGCTGTGGTCATTTATTTTCTTTGGGAGGGGGGCTTTTCTTAAAATAAGACAACAGGGAAGCTTTTCTCATCAATTGACTCTTCCTTTTATGAACAATTTTTCTGAAGCATGTGATGCTGTTTAACTTTACAGTTTTCAAAACTGGAGTCAATCTTTTCAAACCTTACTGCTGCTTTATTACCTAAGTTATATAATATTCTAAGTCCTTTGTTGTCATTTTAACAGTTTTTATATCATCTTTGCCAGTAGTTTCCATCTTGAGATGCTCATCCATAAGATGAGCTCATCTATAAGAATGAGATGCTCATCCATAAGATGCTCATCCATAAGAAGCAACTCCTCATCCATTCAAGTTTTATTGTGAGATTGTAGCAATTCAGTCACATCTTCAGGCTCCACTTCTAATTCTAGTTCTCTTGCTCTTTTCACCATATCTGCAATTACCTCCTCCACTGAAGTCTTGACCTCTCAAAGTCATCCAGGAGGGTTGGAATCAACTTCTTCCAAAGTCCTGTTCATGTTGACCTGTTCCCATAAATCACAAGTGTTCTTAATGGAATCTAGAATGGTGAATCCTTCCCAGATTCTCAAAAGACTTTTTTTCTAGATCGATCAGAGGAATCACTATCTATAGCAGCTATAGTCTTATGAAATATATTTCTTACATAATAAGACTTGAAAGTCTAAATTACTCTTTGATCTATGGGGTACAGAATGGACGTTGTATTAGCAGTCATGTACACAGCATTAATCTCATTGTATATCTCCATCAGAGCTCTTGGGTGACCAGGTACATTGTCTGTGAGCAGTAATATTTTCAATGGAATCTTTATTTCTGAGCAGTATGTCTCAACAGTAGGCTTAAAATATTCCATGAAACATGTTGTAAATAGATGTGCTGTCCTCCAGGCTTTGTAGTTCCATTTATAGAGCATAAACAGAGTATATTCAACATAATTATTAAGGGCCCTAGAATTTAGAGAACGGTAAATGAGCACTGGCTTCAACTTAAAGTCAATAGTTCCATTAGCCCCTAACAAAGAAGTCAGTCTGTCTTTTGAAGCTTTGAAGCCAGGCATTGACTTCTCTTCTTTAGCTATGAAAGTCCTAGATGGCTGCTTCTTTCAGTAAAAGGCTGTTTTATCTACATTAAAAATATACAGTTTAGGGGCACCTGGGTAGCATAATTGGTTAAGCATCTGACTCGGCTTCTGCTTGGGTCATGATCTCAGGCTCGTGGGATTGAACCCCATGTCAGGCTGCGCTCAGCGTGGAGTCTGCTTGAGATTTTCTCTCCCTCTCCCTCTGTCCTTCCCTCTCTCTCTCTCTCTCTCTAAAATAAATAAATAAATCTTTTAAAAATATATGCTGTTTAATGTAGCTAAACCTTCATTAATTATCTTAACTAGATCTTCTGGAATAACTGGCTAAAGCTTCCACATCAACACTTCCTGCTCCACCTTGCATTTTTATCTTATGGAGGTGGCTTCTCTCCTTAAACCTTATGAAACAATCTCTGCTAGCTTCAAACTTTTCTTCTGCAGCTACCTCACCTCTTTCAGTCTTCCTAGAATTGAAGAGAGCTAGGGCCTTGCTCTGGATTAGGCTTTGGTTCAAAGGAATGCTGTAGCTGGTTTGATCTTTTATTCAGACACTAAAACTTTCTCCATATCAGCAGTAAAGCTGTTTCACTTTCTTATCATTCGTGTGTTCACTAGAGTACCGCTTTTCACTTCCTTCAAGAACTTTGTCTTTGCATTCACAATTTGGCTAACTGGTACAAGAGGCCTAGATTTGGGCCTACTTTGGCTTTCCACATGCCTTCCTCACTAAGCTAGCCATTCCTTGTTTTTGATTTCAAGTGAGAGACGTGCAATTCTTCCTTTCCCCTGGCACTTAGAGGCCACTGTAGGATTACTAATTGCCTTAATGTCAATATTGTTGTGTCTCAGGGAGTAGGGAGGACTGAGGAGAGGGAGGAAGAGAGAGAAAGATGGGGAATGGCCAGTCAGTGGAACAGTCAGAACACACACATTTACTGAGTTTGTCCTCTTATATGGGTTTGGTTCATGGTGCCCCCAAACAATTCCAATAGTAACATCAAAGACCACTGATCACACATCACATGACAAATATAATAATATGAAAAAGTTTGAAATAGTGTGAGAATTACTGAACCATGACACGGAGACATGAAGTGAGCAAATGCTGTTAGAAAAACAGCATAGGCAGACTTGCTCGACTCAGTGTTGCCACAAACCTTCAATTTGTAAAAAACAGCTATCTGTGAAGTGCAATAAGGCAAAGCATATAAAACAAGGTATGTCTGTAGTCACAGCAAATATGGCAATGTTTGTCTAATCGTGGTGCATATGTACAAGGTATATGTGGGAGGACATGGAAGAGTAGGATTTGAATGTCTTGATTCTTGCTACAAAGTACCAGGCAGTAAACTTAGGTGATTCCATTATTTGAAGAGAACATTTGGTCTGAAAAATAGATACCTGGGGAAGGTCTTGACCTGTTGACTTGGGTTTCGTGATTATAAATATAGTGGGCTATACTTTCTCTATGATAGGTTAAGTTCTGAGCCTACAGAAGCTTCCTGGCATTTTTTTCCAGATGAAACTGACTGATTATTTCTCCTATTATTTTCCTTGAACAAAACCACCTCCTCAATATCTGTGGCCAATACTGAACACACACACACACACACACACACAAAATGGAAGCCTCATTTAACAGAGACAAAAATTCACCCCAAAACCTATCCAAGTTTTTTTCCAAATGAAGAGTCATTTCTGCCTCCAATTTTTGGTGTTCCCTGAATTCTTACTTATTATATTGCTATTGAAAGCTATACCTTTAAACCTGACTTGGGTTTCTCAAAATCCTTTCCCTTTAACTCCCTACCTTTCCAAAGCACCCACAAACACAGTGCTAATTTGGTTCTGTCTACAAAACCATGAGCTTGTGAGTCATGAAGCAAGGGGTATTGTGTCAGCCAAGGAAGTTTGGACATTCCTCTTCTTACTGCCATGGCGACCACCCTATCACTGGAAGTGGCTTCTAGTCTATCTAGAAAGCACCAGGATAGGGGGAGAACAGATTTTATATTAGTCTGTAGAGGGTACAGCATATTCAAATATGTGCTAGCCATCAAAACTGCAGGCTAATGATGTGCAACATCATTAGTCTTCAGGGAAATTCAAATCAAAACCACATTGAGATACCACCTTATACCAGTTAGAATGGAAACAATTGAGAAGACAAGAAACAACAAGTGTTGGCGAGGTTGTGGAGAAAGGGGAACCCGCTTACACTGTTGATGGGAATGCAAGCTGGTGCAGCCACTTTGGAAAACAGTGTGGAGGTTCCTCAAAAATTTAAAAATAGAGCTACCCTATGACCCAGCAATTGCACTACTGGGTATTTACCCCAAAGACACAGATGTAATGAAAAGAAGGGCCACATGCACCCCAATGTTCATAGCAGGAATGTCCACAATAGCCAAACTGGAAGGAGCCAAGATGTCCTTCAACAGATGAATGGATATAGAAGATGTGGTCCATATATACAATGGAATATTACTCAGCCATCAGAAAGGATGAATACCCATCATTTGCATCAACATGGATGGAACTGGAGGAGATTATGCTAAGTGAAATAAGTCAAACAGAGAAAGACAATTATCATATGGTTTCACTTATTTGTGGAACATGAGGAATAGCATGGAGGACATTAGGAGAAGGAAGGGAAAAATGAAGGGGGGGAATCAGAGGGGGAGACAAACCATGAGAGACTATGGACTCCGGGAAACAAACTGAGGGTTTTAGAGGGGAGGGGGGTGGGGGGATGAGTGAGCCCGGTGGTGGGTATTAAGGAGGGCACATATTGCATGAAGCATTGGGTGTTATACGCAAACAATGAATCATGGAACACTACATCAAAAACTAATGATGTACTGTATGGTGACTAACATAACATAATTAAACAAATTATTAAAATTAAAAAAACAAAAAACCATCAAAACTGCAGTCATCCCATGTCTACCTGGATCACTGCTGCCTGGGGACCCAGGAAACAGATCCGTCTTTCCTTTCCCACTGTAACCACTAATGCCTTTTCACCTTAGTAACTAAATTAGTAACTTCACATTAAAGTGAGCAAAGCTAATCAATGGTTGTGTGAAGAAAATGTTAGCAATTCCTTTTGCTTGTCTTATTTTTCCTTTAAATTCTATGTCTGAGTTGCATATTTATAAAAGTCATAGAAAATAAACACCCAAATAAATATAAATTGTGAGGGCATAACCCCAATGTTTTTATGGCTTCAGAATAGTTGGAAGTCTCAATTCCTGAATCACTTTCTGACAACATGCATTTGGGGAATGTGCTCAACAGAGTGACAGATTCTCCCTCACCTTATTAAAACCTCCCTAACAATAATGCTACAGGTAGGGTGGGGGAGGGCTTTTGAGAGGTTTTTTGGTCTGTTTTTTCACCTGACCTACTTTGAATACAGTACCAACTCTTCCACCATTCCTCTTTCAATTTATCTTTGTTAAAGGACCTGAGCAGAACAGAGAAAGATCCTGTGACAGAATAAATAGTGTTCCTTCTCTTTCTCCTACTTTCATTGAGAGAAATTAGATGGTTTGAGGTATATTCCTGATCTGTGATATTAATGGGAAAGACAAATCCTCTATTAAACATCTCGACACATCCTGTCAAGACCCTATCCTTGGGCATGTGAGGTAAGCCTCAAATGTTACCTAACAAGGGAAATCCTTATATCCCGAATTCAATTACTTGCCATTTCTAACCCAAAGGAGTTGGATTTCAAACTTAATGTTTGTATTACTTGACACAGTTTTTTGCCCTTCCCCACTTCTGTTTAAAGACTATGGGATGTCAGGAAGCAGAATCATGAGATCAGCTTTATTCTTTAATTCAATTCAGTGTGCACAGTATCTTACATTTAATAGCCATTCAATGAATATTCACGGATTTGACAGGACTTACTTAAGATAGTGCTTTAAACTAAGGCTTTGGTTCTCCAGCATTAGTGTGAGTCAGAATCACCTGGAGAACTTGTCGAATCACAGATTACCTAACCCCAATCCCAGAGTTTCTGATTCAGTAGGTCTGGGGAGGGACCCTAGAGCCTACATTTCTATCAAATTCCCAGGTGATCGGGATGGCTATAAGTTGGGGATCACACTTTAAGAACCATGGATCAAAGAAGTGTGTTACATATCTAGGAATAGAGAAACAAGATTCATTTTTCAATATTTAGTTTCCTTATGATAATATAGCCATGTTATATTTTTAATTACTAATAAACTATTAAAATTAACAGAATAATGAATAGATTTGGGATTATTTAAATTATGTATGCTGTTGCTATATGACAAAAATATAGATAATTGAAGATTTGGCTCTATAGTCACAATAATATAATCATTATTTGTACAATGTATATTTTAATTATTTTCAGAGATAATCTTATTTCCTTTGGACAGCCTTCAAGCTTCGGGTAATCATCCACATTTTACAAGTGAAGAAAAAGTTCAGAAAGATTGTTTTAAGTGTTCCGAGAGGTTGAGTGCGTTTGTCCTCAAGCCAAACAGCTCTTAAATCGTGAAGTTCACATTAGCACCCAGACTGTTTTAATTCTACTCCCTGTCTCCCATTGCACATCTCCATCTATTGTCTGATGTTTCAGTTTTGTGGTGTCCCCAGCCCCCCAGTAAGCAGGCCGTAATCAAGGGATTAGGGCTTGAACTGGAATTAGGACACCTGGGTTCTAGACTCCTTTTTCTACTAATTAACTACCACGCCACTTGCGAGGCCGCCGTCAACAGCCAGACCAACCTGGCGCTCTATGCCTCCTACCTGTACATCCACAAGGACGCGGCTTTGAAGCGCTCCGCCTGGACTTCCCACATCAGCTCGGGTTGGAGAGGAAGGTGAGGGAGCTCACCGCCAAGCCCAGGTGGCTGAGAAGCAGCGCCGGCCCCATCGCCTCCCAGCATCAAGATGCGGGGCTGTGGGCGCTGCAGACACCGCAAAAGCCTAGGCATGCGCCTTTCACCTGGAGAAGCGAGGGACCCGCCTCCCTGATCTGCACCAGCTGGCCACTGATGGGACCGACGCCCACCTGTGCGAGTTCCTAGAGAGTCCCTCCCTCCACAAGCAGGTCAAGTCCTTCAAAGAATGCGTGGCTATCTCACCAACCTGCGTTGGATGGGGGCCCTGAAGGCCAGCGAGGCAGAGTACCTCCGACAAGCCCCGCGTGGTCCTTGGCAGTAAGAACTCAGCTTGTCTGCCTTCCCCATGGCCACTGGGTGACTTGCCCCGATCACCATGCTGGGCAGGCATATTGCAGTATTGCCCTTGCAAAACATTCGCTTAAGATTTTCTTTCTTCCGGGCGCCTGGGTGGCTCAGTTGGTTGGGCGACTGCCTTCGGCTCAGGTCATGATCCTGGAGTCCCGGGATCGAGTCCCGCATCGGGCTCCCTGCTCGGCAGGGAGTCTGCTTCTCCCTCTGACCCTCCCCCCTCTCATGTGCTCTCTCTGTCTCATTCTCTCTCTCTCAAATAAATAAATAAAATCTTTAAAAAAAAAAAAAAAAAAGATTTTCTTTCTTCCAACCAATTTCACCATTCCTTTCAATAAAGGAATATGGTTCCTAAATTAAAAACAAAAACAAAAACAGAAATACAACAAAAAACGGTAGCAAGAGTATTAATCTTTCTGTGCCTCAGATTCATTCATGAAAACGATAAAATCTGCTTTATCTTCTTCGTAAGATTGTGTGAAAATCAAATTTCATAATGTATTTGCAATTTAATCTAATTATTCATACCTACCTCAGTGCATAAAGAATCTAGAGACAGTCTGGTATATAAAAATAATTTAAAAATGTATAAACTATATTAGAGATTTAAAGTCTAATTTAGGCAGCATGATTATAACTTGTATTATTTTAGTTTAGCAGTCTCTGAATTGAATACAAAGATCGATTAGATTAATTGTTAATACTTAAGATACTTAGAGCAAGTTATAAAATAAAGAATATGGAATGACCTAGCTAGGGATATAATCCACTGTGGAACCGGTGAGAATGGGGAAAAACGCTACAAGTGATTCCATATTCTGAAACAAGTACACAACTCTGGTATGAGGAAAGGAACATTTAGTAGTGCAGCTGTTTCCCCAAAGGGGGGGGGACTTTGATTCAACCTTTCTCCTACAGACTTCCCTTCTTTCTTCCCTTCAATTGCTTTCCAAAAAGTTTTGAAATATCTGTCTTCTGAATTTCATGTTTGTTCAACATTCTCATGTAATTTCTTTTGCATCTTACTAACATGATATTCTAAATGGAATATAAATTTAAAGCCATTCTTTCAGTGACCCTAATAACCCTTACTTGCTAGGGAATACATGAACATATTATTTCTAGAAGCCCAGCCTTCATCTAGTTATGTTCACTTTCATTTAACTCAATTGAACCACAGAATATGGAAACCAAAAGCTACCTTAAGACAACATTGAGTCCCCATTCCCTCATTTCACAGATGAGGAAGAAAGGAGCCTAGACTAGTGGTTAAATTCACATAGCTACTTTGTGACAAAGCTTGTACTAGAATTAAGTGTTCCACCACTCCTGTGACAGCTTTCTCTTTGCCATACCATGCCACTCCCTCTGGAGCTTACCTAGGAGACTTAACACGTTAGAGCTAAATCAAAGGTCCTCACTTGTGAAGCAGAAAGTCCAGAAAAAAAGTGCAGAAGGTACAGAAAAAATTCAGATGGGACCAGACAATGTGCACTGGAGTTGAACCTGATTTACTTAACACTGGCCTGAGGTATGTGGCTTTACCTCAGGGAGCCCCAATTTAATCTTTTATGAAATGGGGACCAAAAATACCTACATTAGAGGACCGATGGTGTGGCAGAACATGGCTAACTCTGCCCAGAATATAGTAGGTAAGTAATAAATATATCCTCCCTCTGTTCCTTATTTATCACACTGTTCCACCTTCTTCAAGTAATATCTTCCACTGATCAATATGTCTTTCCCTTGCATCTGTAGAAGTAAATTCTTGGATCTTCCTTCTTGCCTCTGACTTTTCCTTTTTCACCCCCTATAATAGTTTTCCCTTCCCTTTCAGACCTACTCTTTTTACCATGAGTGAGCCCAAGATCCCCTTCCCCTTCTCCTCTACGCCTTCCTTTACAAACTCCTTTCAGGGCATTCACAATGAGTGGGGATTGCTTACAGTGAAAAGCTGATGCCAGCCATAACCCTCTCCCTACTATATTACCCTTTCAACAGTGCTCCTAATATTCTTTTAATAACCAGCAGCCATTATCCAGGCATTTGGAAAACTGGTAGTGTGTCCCACTCTGGCTTATAATAAATGCCTCAACATTGTGAATATTAAATTTCAGAGTTTTTATTCAATTCTTGTTTCATCCATTGTATGCTCAGTTTTAGGAAGCCTTCATGACATACCTGTTGCCTCAGCAAAATCTGTGACACTTGTCTGAATTCCACTTTGACCTTCCACCCGTGTTGAAATAATTTGAAAGACCAAGAATAAAGAATATTCTTAAGAGAGCCAGAGAATCATTCACTTGAAAATTTCTCCATTATTTTGCAATTCGAAGAAGTCGCCAACATCATTGCAAGATTTGGCTTGTGTACACCTGGAAAATATGAGACTTGAATATTTCATGTTGACACTCTGGCTTCTCTTCCCCTGGGGTTGGGGAGAGAGGCTGAACTGCATGTGTTAATCCTGTCACTGGGCTGTAACTCAACATATGCCACAGGGGTTTCCTGGTGGCCTCTTTGTCTTTCATATATTTACCCCCACCTTTCCATGCAAAATGAGTTTATTAGCTGTTCATATATTGGAACAAAGGACTGTTCAGGGTTAGCTTTAGCCCCAGGTAAAGAATTCAGATGTTTATAGGGTTTGATTTTTTTTAAGTCCAAAAGCCTCCTACAGAAAATTTTTTTTTTTTCTAATAGCTCCATTGAAATCCCCGTATTAGTCACTTCTGTGGAATGAAGCAGTGAGAAAAAAAATTATCTGATAAAATATACAAGCTATCTTAAAGTCATGGCACATAAAGCCCCTTTTACTTACTGATCAAACTAGATAATTAGTCACTTAGGAGGACTAAACAGAAGAAAATTGTGATAAGAAAGAGGAGGAAAAACAAGGCTTGGAGCATGTCCAAACTTGGAATGGCAACACTATCTAAACAGTTGAAGGAGAGGATAGAAAGGCGATAACCCCAGAGGCACCCCTCATGATTTTAAAGCGATTGCTTAGGACCAACCCTGATGCTATATATTCATATTTCCGACCATCCATCCATCCATCCATCCATCCATTTAACACGTTTATGTAGTAACTAAATGAAGCGCTGTGATGCTGCATTAAGAACACAGAGATGAAGAGTCTCAAGTCTTTACTCTTAAAGAACTTACAAAGGAATAAAAGCATCTAAGTAAAATTTATAGATCAGAGTCTTAGATGCTGTCATAGCTATCAACAGATGGTGCTATGATAAGAACTGACATTTGGGGATGCCTGGGTGGCTCAGTTGGTTAAGCGTCTGCCTTCAGCTCGGGTCATGATCCCAGGGTCCTGGGATTGAGCCCCGCATCGGGGTCCTTGCTTAGTGGGGAACCTGCTTCTTCCTCTCCCTCTGCCTGCCGCTCCCCCTGCTTGTGCTTTCTCTCTCTTTCTCTCTCTCTCTCTGACAAATAAATAAATAAACTCTTTAAAAAAAAGAACTGACATTTGTTATCTTGTGACAGACACTGTTCTTTAGATGAATTACTCATTACTCCTTCCAATAATGCTCTCAGGTAGATTATATTATCAAGTCCATTTTACAGATGAGAAAATGGTGATAGACCTTAAGTAACTTGCCCAAATCCTACGGATATGATGAGACAAGATTAGGATTTGAGCCCTGATATCAAAAACTCCAAAAGTCATTTTCTTAACTCTCTGCTGCATAGCTCCCAGGAGTCCACAGGAGTCTGAGCAAAACCAAATAAAATCTTGCAGAACTAAATATGAGAAATATTACACAGATTCTAATGGTCTTTGCCACTTGAATTTTTAGCTAGTCAGCAAGGAAATACAGTTCTTCAACTGAAATTGGGAAGAATATATGGTTATTATAGTCATTGCTTCATTCCCTAGAGCCTCAGTATAAACATGACTGGTTGCAAGCTTAAACATCAAGGTTATTCATTGGCAAACTGTATCTCCAAGGATTAAAAAGAGTAAGTAGGACACCTTTGAGTTGTTATGATTTGGCCATTTTCACTGTGAGTAGAGATAGGCATTTGAGCATTTCTTAGGCTCACAAAAGAGATAGATGATTAAAAAAAAAAAAAAAAAGGATAGGGAGGCCAGTGAAGATTTGTGAGCAAGACAAATTTTGTCAGGGTATAGGGAGGAGACCTAGAAGACTGAGGCATCTAATTTGATACACTTATAAGCCACAAACATGTCTGAATGACCAAGAGCCAGCCATCACCACAAAATAACCAGGATAGGTCCGGAGTCAGCAGGGAAGAGCTGGGAAGAAGGCCAGGCCAATAATGAAAGGGGGCATTAAGGTACACATTAAACTCTCCAAAGGGAAAAAAAAAAAAATAAGCAAAATTTCCAAGACATCCCTAACAAAAAGTTGAAGTATTAACATTTTTGCTAAAGTAGCAAAAATGACAAATTTGCTGGTTTCACTAAGTACATTATATTGCTTTTTTTTTTTTTTTCCTTGAAGTGGGGAGGTGGTAAAGCTTCACCGAGCAATAGTGAGGATGTAAGAGACTTTTCAAAAGTGGTACATCAACCAATTACTGGGAGTTTGAAGGGAGCAGTTTATTTTTCGGGCATTGAGAAATCAGCATATTTGGAGCTGACATCCAATGGCTTAGTCCCATTCCTTGAGCGATTGGGGATTCCAGACGGGAGAGAAGCTGTCTTATTTCAAGGAGTAAAGCTGCCACTGGAACTCAGGGCACTTGATTGAAATTTCAGACATCTGATTTTGTCAGAGTTCGGATCCCTTCCCTTTGAAATGCCCTGCCTTAATAAGTGCTTTAACGCATTGCCAATCTTGCCGGCAACCATGCCTTCCTATGATTGGGAACATTAATGAACAGTCCCTGGCTACTATAATTAAACCCAAACACTCCTGATTTCAGTATTAAGAAAAAGCCATTGCCCTGATTTTCTCTTGACAACACAAAAGTCTTGCCATCCCCAAACTGTTTAATTATTGAAATGAACTGTAACAGTACACCGGATAGGGGCAGAGGTCGCCGAACAGTTCTGGAAGTCAGAAATCGGGCAGGGGCTGACTCAGAGCCTGCCAACGCCTCAGGCTGCAGCCTCAAACCCACACACTTTTTCTCAGGCAGCCAGCCTCTGATAGGTAGGGTGATAGCGGGACTAACTTGCTAGCATTCCAAAGGTCCAACGGTGCTTGCTTGTTTTAAGACAAGCCAAAATATGCTCTGGTGACCACCACGACATTACAATTCCCATGCCCTACCACATTCCTCTTTTCAGATCCCAGGCATTTTTTTTTTGTCTCCCTACGTGCAGTCCAGGATGTAGACAAAATGAATTCCAAGTGACCTATGTGGGGGTGGATTTTTTTTAGAAACAAACAGCAAATTAAGAGAGGAAAAAAACTCCTGTTCTCACTTTTTTTTTTTTTTTTTTTTGAAGGGAGTGTATATGTTTATTTTCTCAGAGATACTTTCCAGCGGTGACAACAGAACTAGGTTCTATGAAAGTATCTTCTTCCCCCCCCAATTTTAAAATACTAAATATCAGTCCCTTATTTTGTTTAACTTTCTTTTCTGCCTCCCAGACCTAAGTGAACATATGACAATTATTGTCTTTAAATAGAGATGTCCAATTTTCTATGATCCTGGAATAACAGCATTTCCTGGAAAGGTAGGGATTTGGTTTTTTTCCAATATGTCAATAATACTTAAACTGTTACCAAAGATGATGGGGAAAAAATAGCTGGAAAAGATTGCTAGAGATGTTATTTCTAGGTAAATCAGAGTAAAGTTGTGATTTTCAAATATGTTAGTATTTAATATTCAAGAGTATTACTTAATAATCAAGGAAAGTTATAAAAATAAGTACATTCAATGGTTTGATAAAAAGATAAACCCTAAGCATTTTGTATGCTCTGAATTACAAATAGAACTTCTCTTTTAAAGAAAAAATAGTATCAGAAGTAACAGGGTTTTTTATAGTATGAGATGGCCTGAAGTAAACTTGTCCTCAATTTTTGTATTCTACACCATTCTCTTGGATGCCACCCTTCCCCCACTGCACGCCTAGTACCAATGGAATCTGTTCTTTCTCTCACTTTATTAAAACTTGTCCTAAGTCTAAGCAATGATGAAGCCTTAAAGGGGCTTAGTAATCTTTTAATTAGAGAACTTGGATATGTGGCCTCTTTTTAGGACCAGCAAAGGTAATGGGTAGACTAGATATTACTCTCGATGCATACCATTTTAAGCCAAACTAAATAGCTAAGCAATTAAAATTGCACTGGGACAAGAAGCCTAAGCCAGAACTATCCCAGGTAAATGGACCATCTTACATATTTATGTAAATATTTGATAGTAAAGAAACTCAGGAGATGGCTATATTCTGTCCTTTTCCTAACCAGACTACCCCTCCTTTTTCTTTCACTTACTGCCCCCACCACTTAAGCTGAACTCCTGGATCAACACCGCTAGCTTCCTAGGGTCTCAACTCAACCTTTGCCATCTCCAGATAGTCTCCAGTCTTTCTAGATAGATTTGCTGGGGTCAGGTGAGACTTTGATGTCTCCAGGTCAGCCTCCCAAGAGTGAGAGCTCCCTGCCATCACTCACACCCTCTGTCCCAGGCCAGCTACCTGGGAGCCACGAGTCCCCAAGCAAGAAAAGCTTCATGGATTATGCATGGTTCCATGGGTGAAACAATTAGGACATGTGAAATGCAGTAGGACTTTATCATAAGCTGACTTAGCACAAAAACTTAGTACCATGGGAAGAAGTCCTATTTGCCATAATATTATAGTGCATAGAGAAAAACCCTGGCATGGTCATGATGAATTCAGTTGTACCTGTCTCCAGGTACAAATAGGACTGAAAAAAAAAAAAAAAATCCCTACCTGCTTCTTTGGATAAGTTTTGTGAAGCTGTAAAGAATGGCTAGCAGTGATTTTCAAACTTTATTATTTATAAGAATCACCTGGGATCATTTGAAATGATTCCCGGGTTCCATCCTTCAGCAGATTTGATTAGATGCCCAAGAAGTATGTGTAATAAGCCCATCAGGTGATTTGGGCATCAGGGGTCCACACGGCCAAAAGCACTGGAAAAAAAAGGCTTCCTTTTTCTCATTCTCTTGCCAACACACAGGCTGCCGTGGGCCTCTAGGTAGCTTCTTCTGGTTGCCTGCAAGTCCTCATGCATTAGGAGGGACGTGCAGACCTACCTACGACTGGAAAAGAGACTTCCTCATTCCTATAAAAGTGCTGTGGTGTATGTCCTGGGAAAACAGACCACTTTCGGCCTAGACTTGAAATTTTAAGGACTAAGTTCAATCTCCAGAGAAATAATGTTAAGTGTAGCCTAAACCCCACTCAAGGAGAAACTGTGACTCCCTTTATGATCCAGCCTTGGCAAAGAAAAGGTAAAATGTGGTCCAGCCACCTCAGCAATGCACAGGAGCGGACTAGAGAGAAATGAATAGAAATTATTGGTAGGGAAACATCTGAATTTTTCAAACAAGGTGAATTTTCCTCTCGGTTGTCTAATTTAACATTCCAATCTGAGAAGCAATCCGGCGACTGAAAACTGTACTTAATCCATTCTTTAAATAGCATTACAGCCTTTTTCATTTCTCTCCACACTGCATTTTGTTGTTTTTGTCTCAGAGGCTTTAACACAGGGCCAGGACTTGCACTGGGAGGCCTGCGGATTACAGGAAATAATGACCTGTATATATTTAGTTGTTCAAAGGAAATTAGAGTAGCCTGATTTTTATTATTCCCCATTGCCCCCTGTTCTCTGGTGTAATAACTTGCCCTGTTCTCTAATTTACTTTTATGTCATCGGAAATGTATACTATTTAGCCCAGATTCTCCCATGACCAATCAGGACCTGCTGCTAGCTAGGTTAACAAAACCTTCCGCAGAATGGGAAGCCTTCCTAATGCGGGCCAGCCAAAGACATTGAAGAGCTGGTCTTTCCGGAAAGTATGTGACCTGGAGAAATTTACCAACTTCTTCCCTTAGGTCGCTGGTGAAGGCAGAGTGCCCCGGCCGCTGAATGTAACAGCTAACCTTTTCAGGACTAGTGTCGTTTTAGATTAACCTTCTCTTGTAAAAATGTGTAGGCAATTTCCTTCCATTTAATTTTTTAATTGTTAATCTATCAGTGTATTTCCAGTGGTGCTGCTTCCCAGTTCTGCCTCTCCCTCCCACCCCCTCTCTTACCACCAAGCTTGTTAGTCTATTTAATGTTAATATCCAAAACAGAAATTCATCTGCTTGTATTTTTTAATTTAGAGGAAAAACCTGATCTGTTTGGGTTTTTTTTTTAAGAATTATGATTAGATGTTTAGATTATGATTTCATTGAGATTTTCTAGTTCTGTAGCACATATCATCTGAATGTGTCAGAATACTGGGGGGAGGGAGGTCACAGCTGAAAATACAATATATATATATATATATTGGAGATGGCTATCACAATGTCTTCAGAACATTTTCAACTTATCAGCTTTTCTTTTCGTTACCACTCTATATGTGGTTTATGGACTCTTCGAATGAAACTAACATTTGAAAAGCAGGCAAAACTGATCTTTGTTAGATTCAGCATGTTTTTTTGCAACAACTAATGAAGGTTTGTGGATTCTCTAAATTCTATTACAATAGGGTGAGTTGTGTGCTTTCTAACTGGCAGGATTTTGGCAGGATAAAAATGAAGAGAAGTAGTAAGTAGTTTTAATAATCACAACTTCTGAAATTCACTCCAACATGATCATATTTTAAGAGCTCAATAAATTTGGCCTTTATAAACTTTTCTTCATCCCTCCCCAAGCATTTCTTTTCAGTCTGGGCAGTTGCCTCATTATTAAGTAGGTTTCTCTATTCCAAAACAAACTCAGGTCACTAGTATTCATTTGACTTTAATTTCCTTCAGTCTCCTATATTGTAAGATTAATTATTGGTTTTGTTCTGTCTCCTCCCTGCCCCTTCTGAAACAACAGCAATCCACCCCACTTTCCTATGTAAAATTTCTCACAAAGAATATTTCCCCTTTTTGAATAGTCTCTCCAATTTGATACCTCTGGATGTTCCTCACGTCTTTCTAAATCTTAACTGAATCCTCTCAATGCTCGGAATTTAACACAATTTTCTTTTCTTTTTTTTTAAGAATTTCAAAGAGATTTTTTTTTTTTAAGATTTTATTTATTTATTTGTCAGAGAGAGAGAACAAGCAGGGGGAGCGGCAGGCAGAGGGAGAGGGAGAAGCAGGCTCTCCGCTGAGCAGGGAGCCGGATGTGGGCTCGATCCCAAGACACTGGGATCATGACCTGAGCCGAAGGCAGCCGCTTAACCAACTGAGCCACCCAGGCGTCCCTTAACACAATTTTCAAAACAATTGCTACTTTATAGTAACTCTAAGGACTGAACCATAGTTTTATTACTGGAGATTAGGCAGTCTCTCTTACCAAGTTGGCCACCTTGCTCTAAATCCTGATCCTAGGCGACCTGGTAATTGGGCTGGGTCTGTCTTCAGAGGTCACAGAAATGTTTTTGGAATACTCTGGCTCACTAACCCTCCAAGGGCCTTTGTGCCTCAGGAAAATTTGGGATATGAATAGTTTATATCTCAGCGTGTATTTAAATCAGCTAGTGTTTGTCCTTTCCAGAGAGTTCACCGGGTGGTTGGCCATTGGGTTGGGGGTGAGGAAATGGGGCTGTGGGTGAGGCAGGTGGATAGGGAATAATGTCATGGAATGGAAAAGAGAAATACCGTTTTCTCTGCAGTGACAAAAAGATTCAATTTTCAAACTTCAATTGGAAAATATTCATTTCAATCAATTATAGTCATTCTAAAATGATTTCATAGGGAATCATGAAAACCAATATTATAGCAGGATAGACAGATAATATATTGAATTATTTCTCTTAAGATAGAAATTTGGATTTTGCTCTGTGTTTTTCTCTCCCCCTTTTTCTTGAAGGTTTATTTATGGAATTTCAATTATTCCATTTATCTGTATGTTTGTCCTTATGCCAGCACCAAACTATCTTGTTTACTATAGCTTTATACTAAGTTTTTAAAACAGGGATTGTGAGTCCTTCAACTTTGTTCTTCTCTTCTGAGATTATTTTGACTATTCTAGGTCCCTTAAATCAATTTTAGGACAGCATGTCAAGTTCTGCAGAAAAACCAATTCAGGTTTTGATAAGGATTGTGTTGAATCTATGGATCAATTTGGGAAATACTGCCATCTTAACAATATTAAATATGGTGGCCCATAAACATCAGATGTCTTCCCATTAATTGAAATCATCTTTAAGTTCTTTCAACAAGTTTTTTTTTAGTTTTAAGAGTATAAATTTTGCACCTAGTTTGCTGAATTTACTCCTAAGTATATTATACTTTTTCATGGAATTGCTTTCTTAATTTTGTTTTCAGATTGTTCATTGCTAGTATATAGAAATATAATTGAATTTTGTATTTTGATCTTATACCCTTGCTGAACTCATTTATTGGCTCTCAGTTTTTTAGTGGATTCTTTAGGATTTTCTATATGTAAGACCATGGCTGCTACAAATACAGAAAGCTTCAATTTTTCTTCTCCATTCAGGATGTCTTTTATTTCTTTTTCTTGCCAATTACCCTGGCTAGAACCTCCAGCAAAGTGTTAAATGTACGTGGCAAGAGTAACATCTTTGTCTTGATCTTAGGGGGGAAAACATTCAGTCTTTCATCATTAAGTATAATGGTAGCTAATGGGTCTTTTCATAGATGTTGAGGAAGATTCCTTCAATTCCCAGTTTATTTGGTGCTTTTATCATGACAAAATGTTGGATTTTGTCAAATGCTTTTTCTGCATCTTTTGAGATGATCATGTAGTTTTGTCCTTCATTCCATTGGCACTGCATATTCTATTAGCTGATTTTTGCGAAGTTAAACCATTCCTTGTATTCCTGGGATAAATCTCACTTGTTCAGGTATATAATCCTTTCTATATGGTTCTGGATATAGCTTGCAGGATTTTATTGAGAAGTTTTGCTTCTATAAGAAACACTGTATTTGTTCTGCAGTTTACTTGTGATGTCTTTGGTTTTCCTGTCAGGGTAATACTGTCCTTTTGGAATGAGTTGGGGAGTATTCTCTCCTTTTCTAATTTATTGACGAGTTCATCAAAAAATGGCACTAGTTCTTATAAATGGTAGAATTCATTAGTAAAGTCATCTGGGTTTGGGTTTTTCCTTGTAAGAGGGCTTTCAATTCCTGAGTCAATCTCTTGTTAAATGTTGTCATGAGTATTTTTGCAATTCTAAAAGTGGAGGCATTTTTCTCTTATTTGTAAAAGCCAAAACTCACTGAAAAACTATCTTTGGTTTCATGATAAGGGAGGAGAAGGAAGAGAATTCCTCCAAATGCGGCAGTAAGTAAAGAGAGACTTCCCTGAACTGGGGAGAGAGTAGGTGAATCAGGCATAGTTTATGGCATAGTCCTAGGGAGGGGCCAATACATTATAGCAGGGATGTGACCAACTAAAGATACTGGATGTGCAGCTTGGACTCCCAGAATCTCCAACTTTCTCCTGCCTCTAGAGACCCTGGGAGCTGTAGAGTCATTAGACCCACAGGTACCTGTATAAGCTGATACAAATGGATCCTCAGTAATATGTAATATGGATTTATGACTAATGCCTGGAGGAATTCCCCAACATTTTAACTTTACCTAGAACCCATGGTAGAACAACAGCTTTGTTGGATTTGAATTGATTTAAAGAAAATAAGGATAAACATCTTAATTTGTTGACTAAAATTTGTAGGAAGTCATTGACATTCTACATCTTCATAGTTCTCCACAGTAGACCACTATGCCTGAACAGTCCTTCAGCAAAGCTGAGTTATCTAGAAATTCTTCTAGGATACTAAGTCCTTTCGGTATAATATAGAGATAATGCTCCCTGATTCTGGAGCCAGAATGCCTGGTATTAATGCATGGTTCAGCTACTTAGTAGTTATGGGCACTTAGGCAATTACTTAGTCTCTCTGGATCTCAGTTTCTTAGTTTTTAAAATAGGGATAATATATAATACCTGATGTAGTACCTACCATGAAGAGTTATATGACAATTGTCATTTGTTCCTTATCTACTAATATAATTGATGTTACCAAAAATAACTTGCTGAGGAACTAAATTCTGTGCCTGAATATGCCAGGCTTGGTACTGGTCTTTTAAATTCAATATGTCAAGGGGCGCCTGGGTGGCTCAGTTGGTTAAGTGACTGCCTTCGGCTCAGGTCATGATCCTGGAGTCCCGGGATCGAGTCCCACATCGGGCTCCCGGCTCGGCAGGAAGCCTGCTTCTCCCTTTCCCACTCCCCCTGCTTGTGTTCCCTCTCTCGCTGTCTCTCTCTCTGTCAAATAAATAAATAAAATCTTTAAAAAAATAAATAAATAAAAAATAAATTCAATATGTCAAATCGGTGTCAGAGCCCTGTAGGGTAAGTATTGCCCTACCCATTTTATAAATGAGGAAATGGGTGAGGAAAGATTTGGTGATCTCTTCATTCAGCTAATACCTGGCAGGTCTAGCACACAGATTTGGTCTGAGTCTTTAGTCCATGCTGCTGCTTATCCTCCAGGCTGCTGCCAAAGTAATTTTGCTATAGTGCAGCTTTAATTATAACACACTCAGCTGAATGGGTCCTTATTGCCCATAAAATAAAGCCTAAACTCAGCTTTAAAATTCAAAGCCTGCTATAATCTGGCCCAAATCTCCATTTCCAGACTCTCTACTCATTGATCCTTCTCACATCCACTACACTCCAATCAAAACATATAACTTTTCATTTGCAAGTATGTCATGTACTTCTCTGCGAGGATGCCTTTGCACATGTCTTATGTCCTTTCTACTAGAATAGTCTTCTATCCAGTGCCACCTCCACCATCAGTGCCTTAAATCTCAGATAGATGTAAAATCCTCTGCTCTGTTCTCCCACAGTAGTTCTCATCTTTATCCTTAATGTAAAATAAATGCCAGTGCTTCTGAGTTGGTGAATACGTAGAGGTGCTGGAAGGATCCACATGCCCTTCTGTATTACCCACACAAGAGGCAGCCCAGACAAGGGGCCCATCAGAGTAAAGAGGTATCTTGCAACTTTTCTGCCCAGTTATCCATCATTTAAGTAAGTCCAAGTGAAGACACCTAGCCTATGGATACCACCGGTCCAGCCACATGGGGCTCTAGGTCAATGTTGCCCATTTCATGGGCTTATATTAAGATGATGGGAGGCAAGGGCTTTAAGCAGATCATGGAAATTGCTATATTAATGTCAACTACATGGCCAAGTGATTAGAAAAACACTACAGTCTTTTTCAGGGGTCCAAGAGGTTATATGGCCCATGAATTTATTATGGACACAAGGCACTTCAAAAAGTCGGAAAATATTGAGACTGTGGATGTGGCCAGAGGCTCCAGGATTATGCCTCTATAACCTGACAGTAGAATTCCTTTCTCCTAACTCAATCTCCCAGCTAGTGGCTGAGTGGTGGATGACTCGGGGTAAGATTTCATTTCTTAGATGCATTGCCTACATTATACACTTGACTACAGCAGCATTCGCGGAAGGCAGAGAAGGGGCTAGGAGAGAAGTGATGATTAAAGCTACCGCCCCAAATTTCCAGGTCATGCTCTATCTCCAACCTTGACATTATTTTGATGTTTGATAGAGTGATTCCCACACTTGCCCAAAGCCTCGAAATGTCCAGGTACCTGACATACAGTAGGCACTCAGCACATACATGATTAATGAAAGAAGAAGAAAGAAAGAAAGAAAGAAAGAAAGAAAGAAAGAAAGAAAGAAAGAGAAAGAAAGAAAGAAAGGAGAGAGAGAGAGAGAGAGAAAGAAAGACCAAAACAATAAAATGACCATACATGAATCCTAACCACATCTACTGAATCAGGCCTAGGATTTAACAAGCACCCCTTAGGTGAGTGTTATCAGACAAGTTTGGGTCACACTGCCTTAGGACAGAGATTTTCAAAATTAGCTAATTACCAGAATCACCTGGAGGGTTTTTAAGACTCACAGATTTCTGGGCCCTAATGTGGACCTCCTGAATTAGGGTCTAAATAGAGGAATTTGTTTCTAAAACAACTCCTCAGATGGTTCTAGATATATGAATCACTACAGTAGAGTATGTTGCATTAAATTTGCTCACACATGGAACTGAGGTCAGACTTAGTGGGTAAGGAGATCAGCTTTGTTCTTAACAAAAAAATCTCTTTCTGGTTTGGGTGACACTGGTGTATGCATTTGTCAAAACTCATTAAATAGTACACCTAAGATTTGTGCATTTCACTGTACATAAGTTTTAGCATAAAAATGTATGAACAGATATACTGGACATACTAGATGTAAATTCTAGCAATGATATGTATGTTGAAGTCTTTAAAGGTGAAGTGTACTGATCACTAGGGTGTAATTTGAAACTCATCAAAAAGGAAAGTGGATAGATGGATAACAGATATGCGATAAAGCAAACAGAGCATCATTGTAGAATCTACATGGTGTGTATATAGGTGTTCACTGTATAGTCCTTGCAACTTATTTTTATGTCTGAAATTTTTTATAGTAAAATGTTGAGGAGACAAAAAAGAAAGGAAAAAGAGAAAAACTAAATACCAAGGAGACATGACATTGAAAGTATATCAAGGGCAGAGAGTTTGACAGAAAAGCTTAGAACTGATTGAACAGATAAGCCTCTCTGGGTTCAGCTAAAATAGACAAGTAAAGGAAAAACCAAGAGCAATGAGGAGGAAGATGGTAATGGAGACTAGAAATGCATTGTACTGAAGGAGGAACCATTTCTTTTTTACATTTTCCTATTCATCAGAACATAGGAGTTATTAGGTGAGGTGAAGGATATTGTCAGATAAGAATTTTGGCAACAGAAAAATTTTGGCTTCCATACAAAATTACTGGCTTGGTGGGTTTGATACATTATTTCTGCATGTTAATTTGGTTTTATTCAGATATTTTTTGTGAGTGCTTATCCAGAATTGAAGATATCCCTGGGAATTAGGAGGCAGGGAAGTGGCCAGCAATAGCCATATTCCATGTAATTAATTATTTGGACAGATTCATGTCATAATATACTGATATGGATTTATGTAGTCATCTATGAACACATTTTATTTTCCATGTTAGCCTAAAAAGTACTAGAGCATGAAGAACAGTCTTATTCAAAGTGTTTAGCTTAGTGCCTTTCTTATATTGATGCAGGGTTCAGAATTCATTGACAGTGTCTTTTCAACATAGAGGATTCAGAACCAAGTATTACATTACCTACTAGTGGTAAGTTAGGCAGGTTGGAGGGGCATTGAGTATATCTTCAAGAAAGGGGAGGCACAGCATGCCTTGAGCCAGAGTTGGGTATGGCCTCATAATCTTATGGGCCATGATGTGGACAGCCTAAGGCAGGGTTTCTCAAAGCTGGCACTATTCACATTTGGGGACAGTTAATTCTTTGTCATGTGGACCAGTCCTGTACCTTGTAGGATATTTAGCAGCATCCCTGGCCTCTACTCACTAGATGCCAGTAGCATTCCTCTAGTTATGACAACCAAAAATATCTCCAGACATTGCCAATAGATCCCATCCCCGGTGGGCCAAAAATCACACCCGGTTGAGAACCACTGGCTTAATGCAATGAGCCAAGACAAAGTTGAACTCCCAAATTCATATAAACCACCCAGATGAAATGTCACTTTGAAAGAGCTTCTCAAGAAGGGAAAATCCAGGTGCCAAAACAAAACAAAACAAAGCAAACAAACAAAAACCCAACCAGTTGGGGGTAAAGTTTTGAAGAGAATGATAGGAAGAGAAGCCTAGAACAATTTTTTTTTTAAATTTTATTTATTTATTTGAGAGAGAGCGAGAGAACACATAAGCAGGGGCAGCAGGAGAGGGAGAAGCAGGCTCCCCGCTGAGCAGGGAGCCTGATGCCAGACTCTATCCCAGGACCCTGGGATCATGACCTGAGCTGAAGGCAGACACTTAACCGGCTGAGCCACCCAGCTGCCCCCTAGAGCAATTCCTTCACCCAACTAGCTTACAGCTACTGAAGCCACCAGTCTTTCTGTAGGACTTAGGAGCTCCTGATGATAAAAGGCCTTGCTGAGGTTAACAGCAGGAAAAACAAGTTTTCCTGTAGAATATAGCTACACATATTCATGATACAGCCTTAGTCCCAGGGTCCAAGATGCAGTGGAACTTGCCAAGAGATAGTAATAATGTAGCATCAGGGAAGCAGGGATGGATGGGGTGGGATCTAAGCTAGTGGTACTCATTTTTGAGCCAGAACGTCATTCCTCTCTAGGTTCAAGAAGTACAAGTTCACACAAAAGCAAAGTCTGGTCTCCATTACTGTGTAAAGATAGGGACCTGAATGATGACTAAGGAAAAGCCAAGATCTAGGGACTATGGCACTTAGAGAGAATTCGACCTGAGATTTTTATATGACTGAAGGCACTTCAGGGTTTAAGGGGCAAGCTAGATTCTGGGCTCAACCTTAGAGCCTAGAGGTAAGCAGGAGATGCCATGTCATGGGTGAGATAAGCTGCAATGGTGACTCAGACTGGGTGGGATCACCCCTCGTGCTCTAGCAGTGCACCCCTACACAGTCCTACTAACCCGAAAGAGTGAGTCAGGAGAGGCTAATACTCCCTGTCTGCCCCAAGAATCACGCATCGGAAGGTTTTGCAATGACCTGGCTAAAATGCTCAAGATATAACATTGTGTGGGAATAAAAGGACACAAAACTGCATATATAGTGTGATCTTACTTTTATATTGAAGGGGGAAAAGATGTAATCATAGCTGACTAGATATAAATAACAACACTTAGGAAACCTCATGGAAGTGTGGAGATATGCTTTAAGATGTGGGATGATAGGGGATAAATGTGTTTCTTTTATTTCTTTATACTTTTCTTTATCTTCTATGTTTTGGGTAATGAGTAGGAAATACACTTATACTAATTTTTTAGGTGTTCTAAAAAAATGAACTTCCTGTCTCAAACCAGGATTGGTCTAGGAATTAGGAACAGCTGACTTCCTAAGTAGGACAAATACTAGGTCTTGTGAAAAAGCTTGGGAAGACACAGATTGAGGAAAGAGTGGGAAATGTGGAAAATATGGTTTGCTCAATGGAAATGAACACACTCCTACATAAACTTAACAAGAATGTAGCATGTGTCATCGGAGCACTTTCTTCTTAACAGACACGATTTTATAGTTTTGTAATAGGAAGCAACATGTTTTCTCTCCTCCCCCCACCCCAACTCACCACCAACTACTCTCTGGGGAAAAAAATAATAATAACTCCTCAACTCTTTGGCCACATGTAACTGTATATTAGACTATGGAGTATAGGGTTTGTTTGGAATGATGGATCGTTTGACAATATAGCACAATCAGACAAGACCAGCCATCAATCACTTTAAATCAATGATAGACCTTGGGTGTGTTTTGTGCCATTTTCATTCATTCTAGTGCCCAGAGAGTTGCACGGAGCAACCTCGTGACCTCACATGAGCAAAGAAAATGGCTTTTAAAGTTGTTTCCAGGCTCTATTCATCACTCATTCCTGGGTGAGATGCCAGTAAATAACTTTCATGGTTTTTCTTTTCTTTTTTTTCAACTCATCTTTCTCACCTCAAAGTTTGAAAGAAGGATATGCACATAGACAAAAAAAAGGGAAAGAACCCATCTGAGTGGGCTAGGTTTTCTGTCATGTGAATGAAATTTGGTCCATATTTATTTCATTTTTTAACATTTCTTACTCATCAAACAATGTGCTCAGAATTCCCTCCTGTCTTTTAGAAAGGAAGTTGTGATTTAGTCACGATTTCCTCTTGGGTCATTCCAGAACATTTGGAGCAGGGCACTCTGGCCATCAGTGTACACGGGACTTTGCCGTTATGTACACTGGGTGAGACCATGAGGAGCCTTCTCTGCTGGGCACAGGCACCTTTCATGGTGACCCTCATGGCCATGACTACTACTGTTTTGCCCCCACCTTCAGAAGCCCTAAACCCCTTCAAGAGTGATACTGGCATCTCTTAGAGTTAAAACTACCTACCAGTGCAGGGGTTGAGGAAATATAAAGTCTACCCCCTAGCCTCAGAAAGACTTTCAACACCCTTAAAACACTCCTCTTTTCCAAATGCCCTTGAAACACAGCCTCGTCAACTCAAAGCACTCTCAATAATCCCCTTCAATTGTCCTAGAACATGAAAGTCTTGTACTTCTCATCCTCCCCCTCCCCTGTCCTAGAGGTGAACAAGGAAATAATGGCAACTCAGCCCTTCAGAAACACAGAGGTTAACTCTACCAATTTAGGGTGAGGCTAGGGAAAGAATAGAAAAATCTAGCTTTTGGCTCATCTTGCCACACATATTTTAAATACAGAGGCTCACAGCAATTAGTAACATTTTATTTCTTCCCATAACAAATGAGCCCACCAAAAGATTCTTTAGATTTTTCATCCACCAGGAAAATACGTTAATATCTATCTTGAGATACTGCCTTATAAATGCCTACTGCACACAAAATTTTATCATGATGTTGATTGGATTCCATTTAACGATGGAAGCAATTTTGCACATTTTTTCAGAGTGTCAAGTTCTATTAGTATATACACATTACTCAATATAAAGGCAGTGGAATTGAACACTGAGGAAGTAAGAAACTAGTAACACCTGGGATCTAAACACCTCAGGCTACAAGGCAACCTGGAATAAGGGAAGCTCACTGGCCTAGAAATCAAATCACTGATTTGACCCCACCTCATGTACTAGATAAAGAAGGCAAGACGCCTATTGTCAAGGTACTGAGCCTGTCTTTGAGCTTCGGATTCCCAGCATTTTGGTGGAATGATTTGTGCTTTGGGGAATCCGTGTGGATTAAAAGCTATTTCTCTTACAACTGTGTCAAATTCCCCTTTCCTCACTGACCTATGACAAAAATCTTGTCTTCAATGACAGCTATAGAATGATAACACTGTCTTCATTATTTTTGTTGCTGTTTTTATCGGGACCAAGACAAATATGAAAATCCTCTGTTAAATTATATACACATATATATTTTTTCATTCATATGTGTATATTTCTCTGTGTATATGTATGTGTAAGTATGTATGTATATATGTGAGAGTATATATACATAAACACACACACACACTCATACACATATAGTTTCCCATTGTGAAAATTATAGACCTAAATATATTATCTTACTCAAAAGGGTCAACATGTGCCAGTGGTATTGATAAAACAAAGACTAACATCAACTTCCTTCTTATTGCAGTATGGACTGCACTGGGAAGATCTGCCCTTTTTGTCACTAAGCAGGTTGTAGTCACTCCTGGATGTGAGGACCTCTGAACACTTCAGTAGTGAGATAACTATGTCTCTTGTGCTAAGGTAATTAAACAGGAAGGCCATTAGACAGAGAGGGCTCTAACACTTTGGCAGCCCATGAGAGCAAACCAAAACCCAGGCTAGAGCCATGCACCTGAATCCACAAAAATGACAGTTAAGAACAACCAATCACAAATAGCCAGATAGGTTTTCCCAAATAAGGCACCTGTTTAAGCCACAGCCAATCCAATCATTTCCTCATCTTGCGTTTCACCAGGTCTGTAAAAATCTCTCTCCTAGCTCCCCTCGGTGGAGCACTCCTAACCACCTTAGGTTTGGCACTGTCAGATTTGAATTGACATACACTCAAAGAAACTTTTGGAAATGTTAATGTGCCTCAGTTTATCTTTTATCACTTGCATAGAGAGAAAAAATTATATGTATAGCCTAAAACAGTTCGATCCTAAACTGTACTTAGGAGAAAGTGTGTGCATTAGTAGAGGAAAGCCTTATATATAACAGAGAAAACACAAACCATATACTCCTCAATCTGAGTCCTTGGAATGGAAGCAAACATCAAACTCTCCATGTGCTCAAGCTTCTTCAGTGGGAATCTAGCGGCAGACAAGAACATTGTTCTAGAAGAGAGAAAACTCAAGCAAGGTTTCACTCCTCCGGGGCATACCAGCCAAGAATACCAAAGTAGAGCTATATTTTTATTTTTCCTGTGACAGCACAGATCTGTTGTTTGGCTACCAAATTACAGGTTGGGTCTGGTTCTCACATACTTCTGCTTTTCATGAGCCGAACAGGAAGAGTAATAACAGGCTGCTTCTTAAACTTGTGGGATTTAGGTATTCTTCATCATAGAATGGGTCATTTTTCTAAGAAAACCTGCCAGTTTAAAGACGGGAGGTGTATTCCATTTGTGTGGGGGTGGAAAACCCATAAAAATGAGAGGTTTTTGGCTAAAAAGAGCGGTTCTAGTTACTTGTTCCCATGTTTAAATGACATGTTTATGAGTCATACTCTTATTATCTAATCCTAACGGCATCATCCAAAGATCACTATCATTTAAACGACTACTTCAGAGAAGGGTCTCTGGGAAATTTGACCAAGGAGAATATAATACACACCCATTCAGTTACGGAGCAGCACTCTGCATACATTGCTCATTCATCTCTTTTAAATGCTCTATTGATAATCTATAAAAGACAATTAAACAAAGTATAACAAATATCGCCCAAATGCATGATGTCTGATATCCTAGACAGGAGACCAGTTAAGTATAATAGAACATATATTGAAGGAAACTACTGAACACAAATATTACCAATTAGGATTTGAATCAATCAGCGTCCATACAAATATTGTTCCCTTCATTGTTTAGTTAATGGCTCTGCTCAGGAATCAGGGGGAAATAAAGTGACTTATTGGGATAAGATTTTGGATTCAGGGAATCAACTGACAATTGAGAGTATTATAGGAACATTTTAGGGAGAGACGCCTTATCACTCTGACCTAACTCAAAGAACCACACAGCCAACATGGGAAAAAACCTTGGAATTTTGACTCATCTGAGAATTTCTAAAGAACTCTCTTGGCAGATAGAACCTATCTTGAGGACATCTGGCTTTCTTCAAATGAAATTAATTTATTCTTTTTTTTCCTTTAAAAAAATAAGAAAGAAAGAAAGAAAGAAATAGGTGTTTCCTTGCCCTCAAGTAATTTATCTTGTCTGGAGATTAAAAAATAAAACATTATCATTTATATCACCCTTCATATTTGTGGAAGAAAATGCTATTATTCTATTTTATTAGAAGAGGAAATGGAAGAACACAGAATCCAAGTGATTTCTGCTAACCGAAGTAGAGAAATTCAGCAGAGCTGAGTATTCTCAGGATCCATGGCTACATCAAGGGGAGAAGTAGCCAGCACTAAAGAGATTTCTAACTTTCCCATCATAAGAGAATGCATAATCTACAATCTCCATTTACAACTTTTCTCTATATGGGTATGTTTTCTCCCCTGGCTTAAACTACCAAGGTCTCTTGTGGACCTATCAAAATCCCATTACCAAAATATTCTTGGTCTATTCATTAAAGGAGGAAGTCCAGGTTTATCCTGACCAAGAGAAAAACACCCCAAATTGTTTGCCTTACTAGGTACACGAACTATTCCACCTGGGATATTGTATGATTTCTACAAAATCAGGATTGGATTTCTTTATACAAGAGAAGAAACAGTGATAATGAGATATAGGTGACGGGTTAACAAAATCTTTATTAATAAAATAATAATAGAAGTAAAGATTTCATAGTAAAATCTGGTTGTAATAATTGGGTGCACGTAACTGAAATCTGAAAAAAATCAAGCCTCAAGGTGAGATGGAATTATTGCCAATATCTATAATAATTATTGAATGTTTAATCTTTAAGAAGAATGTTCTACCTATGTGTATTTTACCAATTGTAAAGTAAATTTCCACTCAGCACTTAAGCAGCAAAACAGGGAAATAAAAAAAAAAAAAAACCACTTTTGATCTAAGCCATGTTTAGTGCTTTGTTTGGCTATGGTTCCGGATTATTCTCATAAATAATTTAAATCCCAAGATTTCCACCCTTTCTTTTTTTAACCATTTGTTGACTTATCAATGCCATTTTTGTTTATCTCTTTTTTAGATGTCTTAAGCACACGATCTTGCTTAAAGTGAAAACTCCTCTTTCTTGGCTTATTGAAAGTGTAGAGGAAGGTTACATTTTTCTCACAACCTTTCAAATACTCCTACCTGTTCTTACATTTTCTGGGTCTTTCCTTTTACAAATAACCAGACGTGATTGCTTCGAGCTCTCTAGAAAGCAAGCAGATCATGTTAAACACCAGGTGGGGTTTAGTGACCTCTTCTAGGAAGATGCCATTTCCTGATGTTCTGTGCTTTGCAATGAGGTGATTAGATGATCTTGTTGACCCAGAGTTCCTCTACTTAATCAGCAAGAGAGGATTTGGGAAGCAGAGGCTTCCCTTCAGCAGCTGACGTCACAGCTGCGGCAGAAGCAGCACCCAGCAGCAAGAACTGCAGGTGTGCACTCTCCATCAGTATGTCTTTACTTTCTCAGGACAACCTCCAGAGCATATTCTGGCTCACCGCACATCTGGTTTATATTAATTGGTTGCTGAACAGATATGAAGATGCTGCATGTATAATTACATATTTACCAAAATGTCCCAGGGTTTGATAGAAGCTTTCCCTGTGTCCGTTTCTGTGATAGGGGAAAACATGAAGGGAGTCACGGGGAGAGCTCTGGGTGACTTCGCAATGCTTTTCTCCATAAGCGCGGTGAACTAAAGTTCTCAACTGTGTTAACTGGAGAAACATTAAAGATAGTTGATGACATTCTTCACACGTGGATGGTTACACTAGCCTCGTCAATGATCCCTTGGCCCCCAGCTTTGCCCTCCTCCATCAGTTCATCCTTCGGCGGAATGCTCTCATTAGATCCTAAGTGTGATCCCAACCATCCCTGCTCGCATCCCCTCCTTCCCTTCTCTTGCAAATAAAATCCAAAATCTTTCTGAGGGTCCAGGAGGATGTAAGATCCATTCCACCTTACCACCCTAACCGAGTTTCTTGGGTTCTTTCCCTGGCTCATCTCTCTTGTAGGCCCTGCTCCTCCATGACGAAGCCAGGCACACTCCCATGCCTGGGCCTTTCCATTGGCCCTTGTTTTACCTGCAGTGCTTCTCCCCCACACACACCCTAGGGCTCGCTTCCTCACTTCCTTGAAATCTTTGTTCAAATATCACCTTCTTAGGAAAGTCATCTCTGGCCTATTTAAAAGTGCATCTCTCCTACACCTACCTGCACCTTACCCTCCCTGTTTCACTTTCTCCCCATAGTACTTACTAATATTCCACTTAATTTGCTTATTCGTCTTATTTATGATCTGTCTTCTCCCATGAGAATAGAAGCCCTGCAGACAGGGCTTTTTGTCTGTCTTGTTCACTACTGTGAACAGTGCCTAGAATGCAATAGGTGCTCAAAACATTTGCACCCTGCAAGTAGTCCATGAAATCTGGTGCAGGATCTAAGGTGTTTAATTTAGCCAATGGCTTCTGAGAATGTGAAGGAGGTTAATCATCTGTTTCACCTGTGAACCAATTAGCCCTGCAGAAAGAAAATCTGCATTCTACAACAATGACAACACCCTAGTATTATCCCTCCACCTAAACATTGTATAAGTAAGTCACAACAATAAGAAAATATTGATGACACCATACAATTCAGGATATGATCTGAACAAGGAAAAAGCCATACAGCATATACATATCAATAGGGGGTATCAGTAAAAACACTGTTTTTAAAAGATTTTATTTATTTGAGAGAGAGAGAGAGGGAGCACGAACAGGGGGAAGGGGCAGAGGGAGTAGGAGAAACAGACTGCTAAGTGTGGAACCCGACCCAGGGCTCAATCCCAGGACCCTGGGATCATGACCTGAGCCGAAGGCAGACAGTTAACTGACTGAGTAACTCAGGTGCCCCAAATACATTTTTATATATAGTATATTTATTCAGATAGTATAGTGCATTAGTCCAGAAAGATATGATAGTTATAAGGAAATGGAGATATAAAGTGTATTTTAAAGCCAAGTAGAACCAGAAATGTTTGTTTATGTTTTATAAAATATGTTAGCAGTGATCCACTTGCCAAAAACAAGACATTTTATTTTACTAATATTATTAGTAAATATGTGTTTTTCTGCTTTTAAAAATATGTAGCTTATTTTAAAAAATGCAAAGGAAATCTAGTTCTGTACAATTAGATAGGTTTGTGAATTTTCTTTAGAAGTATGTAACCATATTACTTATTACTCTTGTCATTGGCAATCAAGAAACCTCGATTTTTTTGAAAGCAATTAGCCTTTAAGAAAAACAAAAGCTAGGGGCGCCTGGGTGGCTCAGATGGTTAAGCGTCTGCCTTTGGCTCAGGTCATGATCCCAGGGTCCTGGGATCGAGCCCCGCATCGGGCTCCCCGCTCAGCGGGAAGCCTGCTTCTCCCTCTCCTTCTACTGCTCCCCCTGCTTGTGTTCTCTTGCTCTCTCTGTTAAATAAATAAATAAAATCTTAAAAAAAAAAAAAAAAGAAAAACAAAAGCTAATTAAAACTGAAAACCTAGTCATCGAGGCAAACAATAGCACACAATCAGTCCATACTACCTACTATAAACCAATAATGCAGTAAACTATGATTTAAAATGATTCTTTTCAATATTTTTTTAAAAGTTCTTACAGTTGCAGAGACCTCACATGCTTTTTCTTGCCATGCTCTGTTGATTTATTCTCTGAAGTTGGTTAAATTTTTATGTATGTAAGGTTACATCTATATAAACCTTCTCTTTAGAAACTCATTTGTGCTGAAGTCAATCAATCTTCAGTTATCCATGCTTTGAAACCTTGGAAATTCAAAACGTCAAAAATAGAACAAAGGCATTCGTAGGAGGAATGTAAGATCAGGCTACGGGTGCACATCATATCCTACGAAGCATTAATTTAGCAACTACATAGATGTAAAATATATAGTGAAGCAGCATAATGGACAGGGAAGGGGAGGGGAGGGGAGGGAAGGGAAGGAAACAAGTATCCTATTGAGTTCCTCATGTAAAATTGAAGAAATTCTGTACAACACTCAAATACGGAAGACGAGAAAGAAAGAGCAGCTTTGTAATTGAGCATGCATTTTCCCCCAATTCCCTCCTATTTATTCATTCCTATGGTCTCACATTTTTTTCTCTTCCTTAACTTTTCTGTTCTTTGCCCCTGTGTTTATGCAACAAACTGGACATGTTTTATTTTTCTGCTCTCTTTTCACTTCCTTCAGTGTTCGTGTCCCTCGTTTTGCATAAAAAGAAGTTGCAGATGCAACTGGGCTAGCACAGGCAGGATGCAGTCTCAAAATCAGCTTGATTTCATTCAGATAAGATTGCCAGGAAAGTCAAGAGGGAGGGCTAGGGGCACAGTGTACTCCATGTCTTCTTGGAGCCACAGCCATGAGCCCGTGCCCCGCTGTCTGTAAGTGGCAGGGCCGGCTACTGGGGAGTTAAGGCCTGGAACAGGACTACTGATATGTCAGGAAGTTCTAGATGACTGTATTTTGCTGAATGATGAAGTGGCAACTGCTGGAAATAATAATAGGCCTTAAAATAGCAAAAATTCCTGAATGACTGTATCAGGGAGTGACCAATTCCTATCATGTGTTGATGTCAATTTAGCACATGGATGTTCCCTAGAGAAAAAAGAAATGAGATTCCAGACCTGCATTTTTTTTTTTTTTTTTTTTTTTTTGCAAGTGATTTAAACTACATACAAAACCCCTTCTAGGCTCAGCTATAGAGCATACTGGAAATGTCAAGAGGCCAAGTGACAGGAAATGCATTTGGTGGAATCATGCTGCTCTCGTGTTTAATGTGGGAATAGGGATATCCTCAACAGCGCAGCATTCCTGGATGGATTTGAAACCACAAAATGCCACAGCTACAGAGCTAAGGAACAACTTCTATAGACTAAAGCCCAAGAAAAAGTTACAGAAATTCCCTGAAAGGACAGTGCATGCCATGTTAGTAACATTTAAGAATTGAATGTACTTTATTAGGGATCCAGGATCATGAACTCCTGGCTTGTCCTGCCACTAGCCACTGGGTCACGGTTCCTATCTCCATCTTCACCCAACACAAGGTCACTGGAGAAGAGATATATGTGCAGTAGATATGGCTACGCAAATACATGGTCTTCATTCCTCTGATGGACTAGGAAAAACCCCCAAAACCTAGCAGGGACTAAAAGTCTCCTCCTTCCTAAACTAGAGGCAGATTTATGGAGCCTACAGCCTAATGCACGGATAGCTCCCCTCTATCCGTTTCCTGTAGATCTGAGCTTACAAATTAGGGGCCCTTAGCTGGAACAGGCTCATCAGTGCTTCGGCCCTCATTGCATTCTTGAAAATATGGAATTACTTCCAAACATCTACAAATCAGAAGATTTCATATTTTACAAAGCAAGATTGGTGTTTTTCTGGGGAAAGCAAGAAAGATCTGCACCTCTGGGAATATTTGCCTATCTGCGACCATTTTTCTAGAGCTGAAGCTTGGTTGTTCTGTCCATGAAACAAAACTTCCAGTCTCTGCCCCTCATTGTTGCAGCTCTTATGCCAAACTGGCTTCGTTCACGTTCATTACCTGCTTTGCATTTGAGACATTTGAGCTAAATTCCCCACCCGAGTCTTAGCTCTCTATATCTGAAAACATCAATGGCAAGGAATAATGACTGCAGGGAAAAGGACTTCAAGAGGAAGAGAGGAAAGTAAGAGCTTCTTACTCAGTAAGAACAATGTCATTGTTCCCCCCAGGCTTTCTTGACATGTCCCAATCTAAAATCTGGGAAGAAGAAATGATGATAAAAGTCTCCAAAAGGACCAGCCACAGAGTGAGAGAATAAGAGAGAGAGAGAGAAAGAGAGACTAGGACGTTAGCATGTTAGTGTCCTAAATGACTTTGTCAACATTAACACTTCCCCTTGGGAATCACATGCAGAAAAGGACAAAGAGATTAGAGAGGGGTCTGAAGCTTCACACAGAGGCCTCCATCTATAATCCTATATTCACTAGAATATTTCTCAGAAGCTAATGAAGCATAAGATTCTGGAAACTCACTAGCAAGGTTCCTTCCAAGATCCTTATACTTATTTTTATATTTGTAATTTTGTATTCTTTTTCTCAAGGAGGGTTTCCCAAATTCTATGCATTTCAAGCCCCAAACACTTATATCCACTTCTGTCCATATCCCCAAATTTAAATGCCTTGGCCAAGTGTATCAGTCAAGGGAATAAAATGAAAAATGCATAAGGTGCCGTGTGTGTGAGAGAGAGAGAGAGAAAGAGAGAGAGAGAGAGAGACTAGGCCAAGCCATTCAAGAAAAGGAGATAATCCAGTGATTACTAAAACCATATTACATGAAAGGGGAAGTTTCAGAAATTGCTTATTTCATGGAACACCTTCTGAGTCATTATTCCAAAGGATAAGTTATTTTCAAATTTTTAAAAATAAATTAAAATTCCATTAAAACCTGATTTTATGACTAAAATCAGAAGCAATGATATATATTCTCTCTGTAATTTAATATTCTATGTCATCTATGACTTGAGATGCATAATCTGACACGTTTCCCCTGACCTCTAGTATATGGAAATATTTAGAGATTTACTATAACCAGGCTTCAGAGGAATGTCCACAAAAATAATTATAAAAGAAGAAATCCTAGAAGTATCAGCTAAAGTCACAGGTGTAATAAGTGTTGGGTCTGTTGTATAAGCTGTAATATAATCACTTATTCTTTTCATCTTTAGAGTATCGTCTATAAAGTATAGTATCATCAAAAAATATAGGTGATAATATGTTGAAAAGTTTTACTTTTAGAAATAAGGTCTGAAAATATTACCTTTCCATTCATTAAGATCAGAGCCTTATATTTGACATGTAACAAATGTGTGAGCTGTTCAAATTGTATCTAATTATATCTAATTGCACACAGAGAAGTGTGTCCTAGAGTTCTGACTATCTCCAGCTTCTCAGAGGTTTGGTACTTTTCATTCAGAAATCAATTGTTCTAGGTTGAAATGGAGGCATTCACTTTATTTTAACATGGAAATTTAAAACCAGGCATGGGGCAACAGGCTGCCATAAGGGGAATTCCATCTGTCATTAGGAAATTAAAATATGATTAAATAATAATATACTGAAACTTGACAATATGCTTCCCTTACAGCCATGCTATGGGTTTGTCGGATGGCTGACATGGATTAAAAGCAAGGAAAATCTGAAGCCATCAATAATAAAGACCCTGGATCTAGGTCCAAAAGAAACAATCTCGAGTCAGATGCCCCACCATTATCGGCAATGTTCTAATAAGATTCCCTTTGAAAAATATATTAGTCCTTTACTGTTCTCTTCTTTTTCTTTTTCTTTTAAATTCATGTTTTGGCAAGTTAGTCAATAACAACATTGAGGACACATTTATAAAGTGATGGGTGAAATAAATATGAAACTAGAAATGTGTTTTAGTAAAATTGATTTGACTGTTTCTTGCCAAATAAATCAGACAATATATTTTTGATAGCAAAATTAGAGCTACTTAGATCTACTTGGATTTCTACTAAATTTAGGTTTATGGCTCTCCACCAAAAGCAAAATTGTATTTTGTAGCAATTAAGCAAACAAAAAGTTTTAGCACATGCAAAATAATTCATTTCTACATACTATCTCTGGTTTGGTCAGTCTTTACTTACATAGACACACACACACACAGACACACACACCACACCAATCTCTTCTCGTGACTACTATCCCCTCAAATCTTTTTAATTAGAAATATACATATAACAAGAAAATGGCAAGAGGCATTAAGATCAATGAAAGGCCTTTCTACGTGTGTGGATGTACGTGTGGACGTATGTATGTTCTTTCTCCTAATAGGGCATTTAAAGTGATACTTTATTATTATATTTTCTTGTTGTCGTTACTCTGTGTTGTTTTGGTTTTGCTTTTATGAGAAAAAATCCTTTTTTTCTTATACTAAATTGTTTCCTTCTCAGAAAACTATGTCTTTGATTGTCAACATTTGAATTAATTTAATTGTATGAATACCACCAGAAATTTTTAGAGGAATTTTAAAAAATTAGTGTGTTGTTCTAAAGAAAGGGCAGAAACTCAATCTTCAGATAAATCAGGAATTTGTCTTTGTCCAATTGTCTTAGAGAAGCTATTTTTTTTCTGTCTTCTTTTTTATTTTGTGAGGTAATGAAATATTTAAATAACTGATACTTGGCAGAAACACTTATTCCCACAGTATTTCTTGCCAAAATGAAAGAAGAAAGATCCAAATATCAAACAAGGGATGCTGTATTTGTGAGATTATAAGCCTGATTTTCTACATGACCTCCCCTTTAAAATAAAATAAAACAAAATAAAATAATTGGAGGAGTGGAAACCCAGAGGCTTTTTGTGAAATGATATAACCATCCTCAGTTGATGACAGAAATTGAAAATAAAAAAGGATATAGCAAGAAACAATCTTACTCTGACAGTGAATGGATCAGATAACCAAATCATTTTTCCAGTTTCAATATTTGTTCAATTTTTAAAAGGAACACAAAAGTTAGGACAACATGACCCATAACTTGTTATTATCTAAATAAAATTAAATGCCTTTAAAAAGTTTTCCATTGGAAACTGGAGAAAACAAACTAGGTCAGAAATAACGTGTTCACTGGGCCTTGTTTTGTGAAAGGAAAATGCTCTATCAAGGAAAGAAGTAATGACATTCTACACAGGTTTTTTATAAACATGAAGTTGGCAAATATACATTGACTTTCTTCCCCAAGATTTGCTTTACAAAATTTAAGGAAGAAATCCCTTCACTAGGGCTCTTCCATTTAATTATTGCATCCAAAATTTATTAAAGAAAGAAAACAAAAACATTTGTGAGCCATGGGGACTGGTGGTAACACAGGTACAGGGAAACCAGGAGGATCTGCTGATTCCAGATGGAGTGGATATATTCCCATGGCACCTATTACTTGCCAAATGTTTCGTAAAGCAAACACATGACCTAAAAGATTTTGCAAGTGTGGGGTCTTCAAAAAAAAAGAAGGAAAAAGAAAAAAAGTACACACTTGCAAAAAAAAAAAAAAAAATTCTGTTCTTATTTAAAAGTCATTTCTTAATTCCTAACCATAAGTTGTTTTTAAAAACACACACACACTTTTAATATTTTTCAGCTGTCATGCCCACTTTAGTGAGTCTACATGTGTGGGTACTCCATAAAATCTCAGTGGTGGTGGCAGATGTCCTCTTTGAAATATTTCATCTCCTGCTAGGGGTGGGGGAAGTGTCACTTTGGTGCCATGAACACCATTCCTTCTGAAGACTCTGATTTGGGACAGCCCCTCTAGAGCAAATGCCTCATTGCTTGATGTCACTCAAACGGGTGGTAAGCAGCAGAGAAACATATGACTATGTCAAGATGAAAAAAGGAATTTTAAATAATAACATATTTATGAGGCCCTTTACAACAGCAAAAGAATGGCTTTAAAAAAAATCAATAATTGTTATATTGAGGTTTGGCTATGGGAGAATAAAAATGTATATCTTTTGACCAAAACCTCTGTTTCATGGAAGTCCTACCCAGTCCAAAGAAGAGTTATCTGGTGGTTGGACTCCCAGAGTATCTCTTCCTTGCTTGCATTCCTCTAGCAATTTCATGCTGTATCACACATTTTCACACTTAATTGCATGCTGTCTTCCTTTCTTCTCTAATCATTTGGAGATTTAGTGGTTTAAGAGGTTTATTTATTTTTTTTTTTTTTTACTTATTTTGAATTAATTTGCATTCTTCCTCCTTCAAGATGATTACTCTGGTGAACAGAGATACTTGAAAATATTTAATTGGCTCATTGATTCATTCAATAAATTTTATTAAGCATCTACTATGGGCCAGATTTTTAAAATGCCATGGTCTCTTGCCCTCAGATAGCACACACATTTCCAGTACAGGAAGAGACATGAAGCCAAGAATCCCAGAAACAGAAGTAAAATTACAGCCAGTGATACAAGCTGTGAAGGAAGAATACCACTTGCTTAGAGAGTCTATCTGGGGATCTGATGTCAAGGGCAGATGGAGAGGAGGCAAAGTTTTCTGAGCAAATGATACTTTATTTTAAGCCCAAAAGGGTAAGTACAAATTATCAAGGGAAGAGAAATAGAAACATCTTGGAAAGAGGAAAGTGCAGGCTAGGTTGAAGAACTGAAATAAGACCAGTGAGATGAGAGAGTAACAAATATTGGGAGAATATAAGAAGATTCTGGAAAGTCAGCAGCGGCCATGTTGATCCTTATGGTCTATGGTGAGAATTCTGAACTTCTGTGAAGACATTTAGGGCTCTCAGCCCCACAGTGGCATAATAAGACTGACTTTTTAGGATAATTCTGCCTGCACAGAGAATAATGATATAGTTAACAGAGGGGTAAAATTTAATTAGAACAAATGTAGAGGCAGGGAGACCAGGGAGAAAAATATTTCATTAGTCCAGGTGAGAAATGACACAGCCTTGAACTAGGGCAAATGACAGCATTGGACATGGAAAGACACGGATAGACTTGAGGTATATTTGGAAAGTCACATCTTTAAGACTTGATGATGGATTTGATACGGAGTTCGAGAGCAGAAGGAATCAAAAATAATATGCAGGCTTCTGGCTTGAACAACTAAGTGGTGATAGGACCATTTACCAAGATGGGGAACTAGAAGGGAGTGTGGGACTAGACTGAGGACGAGGAGGGACTCAACGGTTAGCTTACATTGTAAAGTTTCAACTGACCCTGAGATATCAAAGTGGAAGTGTTGAACAAGCAGCTGGACAGATCTGGAGGTTGGAAGAGAGATTTTTTTGGAGAAGACAGTTTTGGGGGCATTGCCTACAGAGAGCATTTGCAAACAGGACTGGAACATATCACTTAGGGAGAGAGAAGGTAGGGAGAAGAGCAGAGGGCCCAGGGCAGAACCAGGAAGAATTCCAAACAGAACGAGGTGACACAGAGAACAGACCAACACAGAGGCAACAGAGGGAAAGCAGGAAGTGGAGTGTGAAGCAGCTCCAGGGCAGAGAATCCAGCGGGCCCCCACCTGTTCAACTGCCCCTCAGGAGAAGCTGCACAACCACCAATCACTACCTTCTATTCAGCCTTGGGTCATTCCACTTGGGAGTTTGTGGTCAAAACACAGATTGCTTTCTCTGTCACTAATGTCTGCCTTGATACGCCATTTTTCTTCCGATTGGCATCACATAAGCTGTTCTGGAAAACACTTACATTTCTCTTTGTAAAACTGCATTGTTTACCAAAGGAATTCTTGTATGCCAGGTAACCTATACTTTTAGGTCAGACCATCTTAAACCTAGACTCCAAATTTCATGTAAATTTATCTAGCATATGATCAAGTTACCAAATAGGTAAATGCTAATTTATTCCATTAACAAAGATTTTTTTTTTGCATACATATGTTAAATGAGCTATGATTTATCTAAAGAGCCCTCATGCCACTTTCTTATCAT
The DNA here is from genome assembly GCF_004348235.1 of Phoca vitulina. NCBI lineage: Eukaryota > Metazoa > Chordata > Mammalia > Carnivora > Phocidae > Phoca > Phoca vitulina. Next base: position 83,313,107 of record NW_022589704.1, read on the forward strand.
CAAAAAAAAAAAAGATACTTTAAAAAACTGCCAAAAATGTCTAAGGGATACAAGAAATTTTTTTTTTTTAAAGATTTTATTTATTTATTTGTCAGAGAGAGAGAGAACACAAGCAGGGGGAGAAGCAGGCAGAGGGAGAAGCAGGCAGAGGGAGAAGCAGGCTCCCTGTCGAGCAAGGAGCCCAATGTGGGACTCGATCCCAGGACACTGGGATCATGACCTGAGCCAAAGGCAGCCGCTTAACTGACTGAGCCACCCAGGCATCCCGGGATACAAGAAAATTAAAAACAAGTATATTTTATTTGCAAAATTTCTGATAAAATTATAGTCTTACTTTTTAAGTAAGCTCCACACTAGGTTTGGAGCCCAACATGGGGCTTGAACTCATGACCCTGAGATCAAGACCTGAGCTGAGACCAAGAGTCAGACACTTAACAGACTGAGCCACCCAGGCGCCCCATAAGAAATAATTGGCAGGCCCCAGTGAGATTTGAACTCATGACCCCTGGTTTACAAGACCAGTGTTCTAACCCCTGAGCTATCGGGCTTCACTATACTCTTTTTAAAAATTTCCTTTAAAGGCCTATGTGAAATACATTGCTGGTGGGCATGTAAATCAGTACCTTTTGGAAAACAATTTGACTTTATCTTTTTAAATTTTTTATTTAGTAATAATGTAATGTCAAAATTGCACATAAGTGTACAGTTCTCTGAATTTTTACAAACTTAACACACTTCTATAGTTAGCACCCAGATGAAGAAACAGAACAATATCAATACCTCAGAAAGTGCTATGATGTTGTATTTTTAAAGTTAAACATTCACTAATCCTAGAGTAATTCTACTCACACACACACACACACACACGCACACACAGATGCTGTACATAAATATAATGGCAATTCTATTCATAGATATGTATACACATATATACATCTCCAATATAAATTCTTACATGCAACTCCCAGAATTGTACCAGAATGTTCAGGGCAAAACTGGTTAGGGGTGCCCGGGTAGCTCAATCGGTTGAGCAACTGACTCTTGATTTCAGCTCAGGTCATGATCTCCACGTCATGGAATTGAGCCCTGCATCAGGTTCCATGCTCAGTGGGGAGTCTGCTTGAGATTCTCTCTCTCCCTCTCCCTCTGTCCACCACCCTGCTCTCTCTCTTTCTCTAATAAATAAATCTTTAAAAAAAAAAAGTACCAAACTGGTTATAATAGCTTAAAATTCCAAACAATCCATAAAAGAGTCACCTGAAAATAATAACTTGTAGTATATCCACACAATGGAATATAATGCAGCAGAGAAAATTAAAATGAATGAACTACCTCTAAGCACAACAACACAGATAAATCTTAGAAACATAAATATTAGAAACATAATGTTTACTTGGAAAAAGCAAATTTCAAAAGAGTAGAATAGTATGACACCCCTTTTATAATGTTTTAAAATGAACAACATAATATTTAGGCATATATGAATATGTGACAGAAATAAGCAAATAAAAGTTAAAAAAACAATAAACAGCATTAAGAACAGCATTTTCCTTTTAGGTGAAGGAGAGTTGAGTTAGAGTGCAATATATCATTGAGAACAGGGTGATTTTGAGCAAAAGGGGCACTATATAACTAAAGCAGGGAAGTAATAGTAAACAGCAACTGTCCCAAGGCAAACTGGACATGGGGTCACCCTAGTTATTGATAACCAGTGCTTAGGTTGACTGGTAAGTTCATGGGCATTCCTTCTATTTTAATTAATTAATTGATGGATTGATTGATATAAATGAAAGAGGGACATTCATGACCAATAATTTTAATGTGTCATGAACCAAGGATTTAGGATTGATTCATCTGGAACCATCTGAGGTCCAAATATAAATAATCCTTTGTCAAATTAAAAATGTTAATTATTTAGTGGCATGGGCCTTAAAATTAATCCTTGGGGGGCATGAATGAGAAGAATGGAAGAGAACAACCATTTCCTAAAATACAGTCTAATTCAGGAAAAGAGGTGAGAGGGAGAAGATTTAACCTTTATCCAGCACTACTTCTTCTCCCTCTCCCCCAAGATTCTGAGATTCAAAGATCACAGTGTAGGGGCACCTGGGTGGCTCAGTCGTTAAGCATCTGCCTTCGGCTCAGGTCATGATCCCAGGGTGCTGGGATCGAGCCCCGCATCGGGCTCCCTGCTCAGCCAGGAGCCTGCTTCTCCCTCTCCCACTCCCCCTGCTTGCGTTCTCTCTCTAGCTGTCTCTCTCTCTCTCTCTCTGTTGTAAATAAATAAATAAAATCTTTAAAAAAAAAAAAAAAAGATCACAGTGTAACAAATATAATGAATGAAATGATTATTTGATTTTACACCGAATTGAGGTTAGGCTAATTACTTAGGAAACTCCGGGCGTTCAGACAGGTTCAAGCTCTACCTATTTATAAAGCCAAAGTAATTGGATCCTGACAAAATAGCTGACATTGCTTTCCAACTCTCCTTCAATAGTTATGGGACTTTTGAAATTCAGTTGGATCTTCAGGTTTGTATGGGATGATATTCACAGTATTTAACCACCAATCCAAACAGGCCCCCACCATGGCCCTGGAGTACGGTTCTCGGTCTCCGTGTTGCACTGGCATAACCTCTCAGCGCAGGATCATACAGAAAGCCAGGTGATTTCCAAGAAGAAGCCCCTATAGCTTGAGTGGGAGGTGTGACCCCTAAGGACCTGGGTTGCAGCTAGTAAATAACCAATTAAATGAGTAGGTCAACATTTTAAATATTGGTAAAACTAGAGGTGGTTAAAGAATTTATTCTGGCTAGAATTCATATAATTTGGAATATACCCATGAAGAAAGTGAATACAAATTGCCTTGCTTTCTCAAATAAATATGAGAAAAAGGAAAATAAAACGATCATTACTAGGGCCTCTCTTGGGACCTTGGAAGCTTAAACATGATTAGTTTTATGAAAATCCACCTCTGGCTGTGACCACATTGGAGCATACCAGCTGAGTATTTACCTTGAGTTCACATTGAATATTCCAGATCCTACAGATTTGCAGACTGAACAAGACTACGTCAAGACCTTGCCACTGTGGATGACAATGCCAGCCTAGACACAGTGTATTTGACGGCCACTTTTTAGTTTGTGCATGATTCGATTGTAAATTAAATTTGACTTACTACACTAGGATTCTAATCTTCAGGGAATACAAAGGATGCCCCTGAAACATTTTAGCAACTGTAGTAGAATCTAAAGCAACTTTGGGATAACTCCCACCATGGAAACTCTTCTATAACCTCCAACAGTTTCCATTACACCGATGCCTAAAACAGTGAGGCATATGCTACATGTTTGTTGTTTGAATAAATGAAGGTAAACCTGGATTTTAATTCTGGCTTTACCATTTAGTGCTATACCTTTTTTTCACTCATCTTTAAAATGGGAAACCTAATAAAAGAGAAGGCTGCTGTGAGGATTACTGAGAAAAGAGAAGAACTGACTTGACATTATAGAAGCTCAAAAACTTATTGCCTTCCCTTTTCTCCAGAATACAATTAAAGAATATGATTTCCAGAGCCCATAACAAAAGGTTGGGGTTTCTCTGCTACAACAACACCCAGAACCCAAATGACCAGGTTTCTCAACCATGCAGAATATTCTAATTAACCCCATGTCAACGTGTTGACTAAGTCTATATCACTGTGACTCAAGACCAAACTAAGTGTTATCCAAGATTGTGAATTCCATATCAATATTGAATTGAACACACAAGGGACAGTGTTCTATATATAATGGCTTTAAAGAAGGGAAAACTAATAGAGTGAAAAATGGAACACAAGATTGTTAGGACAATATCCAAATTATTAACGAATTCTAGATAACAAATAGAAATATATTTGTCATAAGTAATTTTTGGGATAAAAGAGGTTATATTTAAATGGGAGACTAACATCAGATTAAGGAAATTCAAGAGAAACAGGAGAGAACAGGAAAAAAAAAAAAAACCCAAGACTAAATAATCTGCCTTGTGGTTACTAACACCATTACTGTCATGAATAATTACTGAATTATTATTATCATCACTGAATGATCTATAATTTCAAGTTCTTATAAGTCTTATGCCTTACATATAATGAGCACATTAATATGTGTTAAATGTGTGAACACAATAACAATACATGATAACCTTTCAAGGAACTAGCTCAGGGGTGTCGGAAGTTTTATATTTCATAGTTTCAATTAATTTTGCTATTCAATTTTAAGTATCTTAAGTTACCTCAGTTCACCCATCTGGTAAAGAAATTTTATATGTAAAATCAAGGTTTTTCTTTTCAATCCTATTTTATTCACATTCTGAAGTCTACTTTTTATAACTCTAATTATGAACAAAGAGATCATGAGAAATAAATCCACTTCCACTTCTAGCTACATTTCAAAATATGGAATATGGAGTCTCCATGGAATGCCCAACCTCAGAAAGATTTTCCCCTGGGTCTCACAGGATATATTTTACAGCAGTTTAGGAGAGGAACCAATATTGTTTATGGTCCTCTGGAGCTTTGGATGGGCAGAAGACCACCAAGAAGTGGGATAAGCTTTCAGTTCTGAGGGTGTTACTAGAAGGGATTTGCTAAACCTACAAATTTCCTTCTCGGGTCACTATTAAGTCAAGGCGACATACATATAATATCTATATGTGTTGGTGATGTAATTGCAACAAATTATGTCTGTCAAGATAAATTTAAAAGACATTTTATCCTAAATATTTCTAAGAATATCTATGCAAATGCTATTTTTTCAGTTTATGAGAGTCCACTTTATTAGTTTCTATAGAGGCTTTAAGGATAATGTGAGATCTAGTTCAGAAAAATATTTGTTTTTATACCTACAATTGTTTCATTTTAACAACATCATTTTGAATTTATACCTCATTATCTTCAAAATTTCTTATGCATATATGTGAACATCAAGAGTCCTTGGAAAAGCAACAGAGAAACAACATTGTAACAATGAAAGTCGACTATCAATGATGAGAAGGATGAAAAAACAGATTAATAATAACAGTAATAATAATAGTTAACTTTTAAAAAGTTTTTAGTTTGTGCAAGGCAAATGGTAAGTAGCAACTTATGCAACATCTAATTTAATTGTCCTAACAATCTTATAAAAAGAGCGGAAGGTCAGAATTGGAATTGGAATCCAGATAAGTGAAACACTAGGATGTTTCGTTCATTCCCACTAGAGAATATCAGTGGGAATGAAAGAATAAAGAATCTTTTAGCCTATTCTGTTTTCCATAACAAAATTGTTTCCCCAAAAATGCCCTTAGGTCTGCACTCCATTTCTCAAGGTAATTCTCACAATTGCAGTTTGGCAGTATCAATCCAAAGGCTTGAAAACCACCATGTTTTTTGAACCAACAATTCAATCTCCATGAATTTTAGCCTAAAGAAATAGCCTGAAATTGGTATAAAATACAAATGCAAAGATGTTCACTAAAGCATTATGTAAGATAATAAAGACTTCTAAACAGCACAAGCAATATGAGATTTGTTAAATAAGCTATGGTAGACTTACATAATAATTTATTATGCTCTATGGCAAATTGTTTTATAGGAACAAAGTTTCTGAGCATGCCAAGAATATATTCACCATGTATTGCTAACTTTAAGAATGTATCCTGTTTTGTATAGAAACAAAAATATATGTACATTTTGTAAAGGTCCTAGGGAAAAACAAAAACACATCAAAATGATAACGTGCAACTTTTCTCTCAGCTGTGTTCAGTCAGCACCAAAAGCATCAGTAGCGAAGGGGAAAGGCAACAACACCATGTCCTCATAGACAGAACTCTGGTGTGATTCTGGATATTGTTCTAAGTAGGAGCCTGGTTCCTTGGCCACCAGTAAACTCTGCAATGTCCTTTAGTAACTCCATTTTCTGCTTGAAATATCCAGAGCTTCTTTCTGTGGCTTGCACTAAGGATCCTGACAGATATGTGTCCCCCTTAGAGCCTTCAGTAAAGTCAAAGCTTCAGTAAAGCTTTCCTCAAGCCAGCCTTTTGGGAGCATACAGGAAAGAGGTCTGGGTCATCACTTTAAAATGATTAGAAAAAATTATGCCCATGATTTATGGAATTATAAAATGCAAATTCTCCACCCCAAGATAAAATTTTGAGTAAAGGCAGGGACAGTGGAAAATTACTAAGATAAATTGGAACTATGGAAAAAATAAGGGAACTGCTAGAAACTGGATTCCTTAGATGCTACCCAATGCATACTTTGACTAGTAGAGGCGATAATTATCTCTACTGAAAGAGTTCTTCAAAGCAATGCAATTTCAAGGTTAAGATCCAGATTCAAGAAATACTTCATGGGGCACCTGGGTGGCTCAGTCAGTTAAGTGTCCAAATCTTGGTTTTGGCTCAGGTCATTATCTCAGGGTTGTGAGGTCGAGTCCCGTGTCAGGCTCCACACTCATCACAGAGTCTGCTTGAGATTCTTTCTCCCTCTCCCTCTGCCCCTCCTCTTTCTCTGTCTCTCAAATAAATAAATCTTAAAAAAAAAAAAAAAAGAAGAAGAAGAAAGAAAGAACACATTACAAGATACAGGTTTATTAGTCAACAGAATGGGGAACTACTGAGAGTTTCAGAGAGGATACTTTGATCCAGTTCCCTGGGGCCCTGTAAGTAGCTTCCATGTGAAGTGTTAAAATTATTACTACCCAAAAATGTCCCAACACTAATGATGTGATGACTGAGAAGAGTAGATAAGTAGATAATCCTAAAGAGCAAATTAAAGAGGCAGCCATTTAAGAAGTCAAATAAAACTGAGGGTTCTAGAGGGGAAGGGGTGGGGGGATGGGTCAGCCTGGCGATGGGTATTAAAGAGGGCACGTACTGCATGGAGCATTGGGTGTTATACGCAAACAATGAATCATGGAACACTACATCAAAAACTAATGATGTAATGTATGGTGATTAACATACATAATAAAAAAATTAAAAAAATAAAGAAAAAATGAAAACAGTTTTATTTGACTTCTTCTAATATTTTATTTTATTTTTATTTTTATTTATTTATTTATTTTTAAATTTTATTTTATTATGTCATGTTAATCACCATACATCATTAGTTTTTGATGTAGTGTTCTATGATTCATTGTTTGCATATAACACCCAGTGCTCCATTCAATACGTGCCCTCTTTAATACCCATCACCAAGCTAACCCATCCTCCCACCCCCCTCCCCTCTAGAATCCTGTTTGTTTCTCAGAGTCCATAGTCTTTCATGGTTTGTCTCCCCCTCCGATTCCCCCCCTTCATTCTTCCCTTCCTGCTATCTTCTTTTTTCTTTTTTTTTTTTTTTAACATATAATGTATTATTTGTTTCAGAGGTACAGGTCTATGATTCAACAGTCTTACACAATTCACAGTGCTCACCATAGCACATACCCTCCCCAATGTCTATCACCCAGGCACCCCATCCCTCCCACCCCCACCACTCCAGCAACCCTCAGTTTGTTTCCTGAGATTAAGAATTCCTCATATCAGTGAGAACTTATGATACATGTCTTTCTCTGATTGACTTATTTCGCTCAGCATAATACCCTTCAGTTCCATCCACGTCATTGCAAATGGCAAGATTTCATTCCTTTTGATAGTTGCATAATATTCCATTGTATATATATATATATATATATATATATATATATATATATATATATATACCACATCTTCTTTATCCATTCATCTGTCGATGGACATCTTGGCTCTTTCCATAGTTTGGCTATTGTGGACATTGCTGTCCACAATAAACATCAGGGTGCACGTACCCCTTCGGATCCCTACATTTGTATCTTTGGGGTAAATACCCAGTAGTGCAATTGCTGGGTCATATGGTAGCTCTATTTTCAACTTTTTAAGGAACCTCCAGACTGTTTTCCAGAGTGCCTGCACCAGCTTGCATTCCCACCAACAGTGAAGGAGGGTTCCCCTTTCTCCACATCCCCGCCAACATCTGTCGTTTCCTGACTTGTTAATTTTAGCCATTCTGACTGGTGCGAGGTTAGGTAACTCATTGAGGTTTTGAGGGTACATACCTCAATATCATAAAAGCCATCTATGGAAAACCCACAGTGAATATCATTCTCAATGGGGAAAAACTGAGAGTTTCCCCCCTAAGGTCAGGAACATAGCAGTGAGGTCCAATATCACCACTGCTATTCAACATAGTACTAGCCACAGCAATCAGACAACAGAAAGAAATAAAAGGCATCCAAATCGGCAAAGAAGAAGTCAAACTCTCACTCTTTGCGGATGATATGATACTTTATGTGGAAAATCCAAAAGAGTCCACCCCAAAACTGCTACAACTCATACAGGAATTCAGTCAAGTGGCAGGATATAAAATCAATGCACAGAAATCAGTGGCATTCCTATACACCAACAACAAGACAGAAGAAAGAGAAATTAAGGAGTAGATCCCATTTACAATTGCACCCAAAACCATAAGATACCTAGGAATAAATCTAACCAAAGAGGCAAAGAATTTGTACTCCGAAAACTATAAAATACTCATGAAAGAAATTGAGGAAGACACAAAGAAATGGAAAAACATTCCATGCTCATGGATTGGAAGAACAAATATTGTGAAGATGTCAATGCTACCTAGAGCAATCTACACATTTAATGCAATCCCTATCAAAATACCATCCACTTTTTTCAAAGAAATGGAGCAAATAATCCTAAAATTTGTATGGAACCAGAAAAGACCCCGAATAGCCAGAGGAATGTTGACAAAGAAAAGCAAAGCTGGGGCATCACAATTCCGGACTTCAAGCTCTAATACAAAGCTGTCATCATCAAGACAGTATGGTACTGGCACAAAAACAGACCCATAGATCAGTGTAACAGAATAGAGAGCCCAGAAATGGACCCTCAACTCTATGGTCAACTAATCGTCGACAAAGCAGGAAAGAATGTCCAATGGAAAAAAGACAGTCTCTTCAACAAATGGTGTTGGGAAAATTGGACAGCCACATGCAGAAGAATGAAACTGGACCATTTCCTTACACCACACACAAAAATAGACTCAAAATGGTTGAAAGACCTAAATGTGAGACAGGAGTCCATCAAAATCCTAAAGGAGAACACAGGCAGCAACTTCTTCAACCTCAGCTGCAGCCACTTCTTCCTAGAAACATCGCCAAAGGCAAGGGAAGCAAGGGCAAAAATGAACTATTGGGACTTCATCAAGATAAAAAGCTTTTGCACAGCAAAAGAAACAGTCAACAAAACCAAAAGACAACCGACAAAATGGGAGAAGGTATTTGCAAATGACATATCAGATAAAGGGCTAGTATCCAAAATCTATGAAGAACTTATTAAACTGATTTCATTTTTACCTCCAGTACCCACACTATCTCTGCCTCTCTCAATCCACCCACTCCATAAACAATAATACACTTATTAGGAAGTTCCTATGACCAGTTGACTGAGGAAGAAAAACTCAGATCTGGGTACAGATGGGCTGCATGATATACTGGTACGAGCCAGCCATGGATTGCTGTTCCACTGTAGACCCACTTATAAGTTGCTCAAAGACTATGAATCCCCACTTAAAGAATATGATAAAGGGATAGTCTCTCTTGTGGGCACAATTTGGGGTAATAAATCTGGTTACCTAGTTTGCATGGGAAGAGAAATGGCCTGAGGAATAGAGTGATTCATAGGGAGTCACTGGTCATTAGGCTAGCTGGCCAGGAATTAGAAGCACAGCACTTGAAAACTGGTGTGCACTGTCTAAGGCAAAATTAGATGGAGGTACCAAGTATGGACAGACACAAAGCATGAGGGTGTTTTTATCCCATGTGAAGTGCTCAGTGAAAGACATCCACTGTTGAAGACATTCTCATATCAGAGGGTTAAAATAATCCATACAATGGATATCAGGCAACATCCTTCCCTAGACACTACAGTGCTTATTCAATGGGTCCATGTACAAAGGTACCATCATGCCAGAAATAAAGGCTTCGTGAGGGCTCAGTGGCAGAGATTTTACTTCTACTTTATCCCCAGAACATACCAATGGTCGATGATTAACACCTGACATAGCATCGCTCCCAAAGAGATCAACAACTCCCTGATAGCAGATTGAAGATAGTGAACTTCTCCAATTTTGAAGGGGCATCTATCCCCTCTAGAACACATACCTATTCTGTATATGGATTTTCTATACATCTGCCAGTACTATCATCCATGAACTTATAGAAATACCTTGTTAATAATCATAGAATTGCACAACACATTGGAGTGCCTTTTACAACAAAAAGTATATCGGTGGGTTTACAACCATGAAAGTCATTTGTTTTGCAATGCCCAAAGGAAACTGACCTCATAAAATAGTGAATGGCTTACTGATGATTCACTTGTGATGTCCTATGGGAGATCACATCCTGGTAGTGTTGGGTACTTTGAACAAGGGGCCAGTATTAGGTGCTGTTTCTCCCATGACCAGTACGTTAGAGTTTGGGAACAAAGAAGTAGAAGTAGACATTATTGTTTTCACTATTACACCAAATTATCTATACTTGCATCATTTTTGCTTCTGTCCCTATAACTTCACATTCTGCAAGTTTAGAGGTCTTAGTTTCTAAAAGAGAACTACTTTCATTAATGACACAATAATTGTCCCATTGAATTATAAGTTGACAGCAATACCTGGATAACTTGGGTTTCTCCCGCCACTAATCATCAGCCAAAGAAAAGGGATGGGGATATTGATCCTGCTTACCACCAAGACATCAGTTTGCTGAAACATGATGGAATTCACTGGGATAGCCTTCCTACCTTAATAATTCCAGGCCCAGTTGTAAAATCCACAACAATTACCCAATAAAGTCAGAACCACTAAGTGTTCAGACTCTGGAAAAGAAGTCTTGGGTCAACAACAAGATACAGAAGCCTGATCAACTGAGATTCCGGTTGAGGGCAAGAGGAACATACAAGGGTGGATGAAGGAATCATTCTTATGATTGGAGACAGAAATAAGAGCTATGCCAGCTCTGTTCATTTTTGTTATGTATATATTAACAAATTATTCATATTTATCCTTTCTGAAAGAGGATTTATTTATTTTTTGACTATCTATATGAAGAGTGTTGGTGATGCTTTAAACTTGCATTTTAATTCAGAAGTCGCCATACTTTGAGGAACCACACACATCCAGACCTGATGAAGAAAGCATTTCGTCATCTGGAGACCCTCAACTTCGAGAGTGAAGAGTGAATAATGCGATCTCATGTGCCCCTTTTGTGGGGAGGTGTGGGAGCATTTCCATGTGTATTTGGATTGTATTATATTAGGTGGAAGCATGAAGTTGTTGTGTGAGGAGAAATTATATATGGTTGGGGAGAATACATGTTGCATAGCAAAAGAGGTGAGACTCTGACACGTATTTGCACTTTTGTTCACAGATTCATTCCCCACCCTTACTCTGCTCTTTAGGAATTGGCTTTTTGCAAACAACATCTTCAAGGCTGCTTTTGTCAACTTCCCTCTAGCTAGGTAGGGTAAATGGGATGCTATGACATGAGTTTGGGGCCCAGGGAAGGGCTAAATCAAGCCCACCACACCAACCCTCCCATTATTTCTTGGTTCTAATTCTAATCAGGGCTCTAAACAGCCCCTCCCACTGTGATTTCATCTCCTGGTGACCAGGGCCCCTCAGCTCTTTTAATAGCACCTCCTTCCTTTGCCCTCCAGTCCTAGGATGGAAGCGCTTTGCTGGTATAGCTAAGGTTGGGGCTGGTATTCCATCCTTGTTTGGCTTTTCAGCTTTCTAATAACTTTATAATAGATTTTATACTCCTAATGTCCAACTACCAACTACTTGACTGCTTTCCTCATTTGACCCTGACTGAAGCAATCTCAGTAGTTCAGGTGAAAGATGATGGTGGTTTAAATTAGGGTACTAGGGTGCTAGCAGTAGGGATCAAGAGATTCGGACAGAATAGAAGACGTGCTGTTATATACATTGTAGGTGTTGAGGAAAGGAGGCATCAAGGAGTATGCTTGGTTTCTGTTTTGAGCAACTGCATTAGTAATGGCATCATTTATTAAGATGCACTCTATAGGTGGAGAGATAACTGGGAGGTAAGAATTAAACATTCCACTTTTGATGGGTTCATCATGAGATCCCTGTAGGATTGCTAAATGGATTTCTTTAAGTGGCAGATGCTTGCTGGAATCTAGAGATCTGTGGAAAGACCTAACCTCCCAAACATCATCCTTTAGTTCTAAGCCCTCTTTTTCACTTGCTGTTAACGTCTGAGTGGTCAGATTCTAGCTCTTTTTGTGGTTCTTAACCCACAGTGGGGGGAAATAGAGTTTCTAGGAATATATTCATTTAAACTATACTCCCATAGAACAAATTGATTTGACTGACTGTTTCAGTTTACTAAAGAGCATTGTACCTTATTCCGAGATGACAAAAGTAAGTGAAGCTCTAAACAGGGAAACCTTGAGGCAATATTCAGGTACTTGCTTTAACACTCTGAGAGTAATGGGAAGTTGAGTTACCCAAAGGCCAGTTGCACTTACCGACACCTTGAGAAATTGCCCTGAGTCAACATTCTCTTTTAGGACATAATCAATTTGCTGCCTTGGTCTCAAATAAATTTCATCAGATGGAAAAAAAGGAGGAAAAATAAGTGGTCCGATTGACCCCAGAAAGAAATTATGGAATCTAAAATAAAAATTTGTTAGCACTGTGGTACCCAACTGAAGGAAGTAAAAGAAGTACTCGTTAGGTTTGAGCTTTGTCAATTTAGTGATATTCTCATATTTCTACTCCTAAATAATCATCAGCCATTCACATATAAAACATAATCCAAAATCAGGAACTATCATTAAATAAGAGTGGGTAAGAAAACATGGAAATATCACTGCTCTATTTTAGAAAAACAAATTAGGTGTCAGAATGTCATTTCTGAAGTTTCACCCATTTAGGGTTAGCTACTATGTTTTCTTGCAACTTAGCTAATTTTAGTGATCGTGTCTTCAAAAAACATTTGTGGCATGTGACATAAGGTGGAAATCCAATCTCATAGCAAAGCTTTTCTTTATACTTCTGCTATATACTCTAAATTTCCAGTAAATATGTTTGAGATTGGTGTGTGTGTATGTGTGTGTGTGTTTACTGAGTGCATTATTCCCACGGACAGCTGGCCATGGAGGGGGAAAAGCGATGAGAAACAGAGAGGCATGGGGGTGGGGAATTCCCTTCCTGAGAGGTCTTAGGAAACCGAAGATTCCCATGTCTTGAAAGGTCAAAAAAAGAGTATAATACACTTATGAAAAAGAGACAGCCTTAACCCAGTTGTTTTTGGCCCAGTCTGCAGATGAAATATAAATACTGTCATCACTTAACGTGTGAGATAAAGGATAGAAAGTGGGAATGTGTTGGTTTACTGCAAAGACCATTCTTTTGCTTTGAGAATATTACTGGAAATAACCTGCACTGAGCATTGCTCCCTATGAGGAATACATGTTATGGGAAACTGTTAAAGGCAAACTTTGGTCACTGACCTTCTCGATGGAGTTTAATCAAGCTGCAAGCGCCACACCAAAAAAGACAGCTGCTTGAAGAAGGGAGCCCTCACCAAGCCAAGACATTTTACCTTTCCTCTATTACATGAGGCGGGGATAAGGCACAAGTGTGCAGTAAATCTCCAGTTCATGCATTCAGAGGCTGCACCATAATAATGATAGACTATAAATCACACAGAAATGTTACCTTTATTTTAGGACAGTCGATAGCTAGAAATAGTGCTCACCAATAACACAGATGTCTCAGAGATATAAAAACAAATGCTTGGCAGTTGTTTAAAAATGGGAAGTACGAGAATCTGACCTAAAATATATTAGAAAACAACAGCAGTTTCATTGTTTTGTCAGGTTTCCAGTTTTGCATTTCACTCTTTTTTTTTTTAATCCCGCGTTCTGTTGTTGAAGGTAGAACTACCGATTTGAAGAAGTGAAAAAGTGTCTTTCATGCGTTTCCCTAAAAGCTTTATAATATTTGTAAGTCATATATACATACGTGAGTTTTTATGTAAATTTGTTTTTCCTTTGAAAGTTCTAGGGTAGTTGAACGCTGAGAATTGAAGTGAGATGAGGCTGTCAACAAATGGGAGGCTCCCGCAAGGACCCAAGGGGACGGAACTGGGATCTCAACGTGCCAAATATTAGCTAATTGTGAGGATGACACTGCCTGGCCAGCCTCACAATCTGCATCCCAGTGTCTGCCTCAAAAGAGCTGTTGTGAGAAGAAAAGGCTCATTTGTTTCAGCTGTGACCAAGTGCTCTGAAATCCAAACATGGGCACTGGAAATGGAGATCCCTCTGCTAACCGACAGTGCTGAGGGTCAAAGAGGCTGCTGAGACCGTGCCTGGTAGGAAACGCACAGGGTTAACAGGCTATTATACTTCACTTACCAGTGTTTCATTTTTTTCTTTAATAGAAATCTGGACAAATGGCAATGTTATGGAAAATTGAATGACACTTTTAAAAAAATCTTTTACATGCTTTTTCTTTCTTGCACCCCACTTTTTTGGTGGGGTGTGAGGGGGGTGGTAGGGGTATGCTCAGGAAATTGGACAAGTCGATTTAAACAATTGAAACTCTAGAGAAATCTGAATCTTAACTTACCAGAGGTTTAAAGTAAAGCTCAGTTTCCTGTGACGCTCCATTTCCTGGGTTTAACAGGGACATGGATCTCAAGAATTAAAATACGGTGAGAAAGTCTGTCCTACTAAGATTTTCTCACCCCAGCAGGAAAGTACCATACCAGAAATTTCACAAGAAAGTCTGCTCTCATGAGACTCACAGCCAGACTTTTAACCATTTTGATAAGTTCAGAAGAGCTTCAATCACAAAGCTTTCAAATCCCTGTCCCAAATGACCCCACAAATCCCTTTGAGAGCCACCCAACACCACTTCATAGTTCCCATAAACACTTGGACCTTTCCCTGTGAAAGCTGACAAGTTTTCCCGAAAGTCCTTACATACCACGCTCAGCCTCATCTTGCCAAATGTGCTATCTCAGTGGAAACTGCTGGAACTTTCCAGACAGATTTTATGCTACAGGCAAAAAGTACCTCAGTCACCAATATGCCCACAGTTCTCCGAGTCTAAAGGTTCCTAGATATTTCAAATGCTGTGTATAAAGTCCCACATGCTTTTTTCTCCCTGTATGACCAAGTATTGCTCTCATAATACTTTGTGAAAAATGTCTCATAACTGTAGTAATTACTGATGTCAACACCCCTGTTAATATTCTGGAGCTGCAAACATTTCACATCAAATCTCCACGTGGAAAAGGGGCTGTTCACCTCTACTTTGTAAATTAGCTATATGATTTATCTGTGGGAAACCTTTCAAAAATATAGATTCAGAAAGACATCTACCACATGATGGCTTTTCCATATGGCATCTCATAATTATTTTGCTGTGTGTGAACATGATGAAAACAGTTTCATAATTCTCCAAGGGTCAGAGTAAACTATTTCAATTAGACATATTTCAGAGCAAACATTACCTTAGGGTTTATTAATAATATTACCTGAGAAGGAACAGCTGCCTTGTATGCATAAAAAGCTGTCAGCTTCTTACCACTCCTTACTATAGAAACTCTTTTGTGACTTTAAAAAAATGGCAGATTTTCTCATGCTTTACCTAAACACAAAACTTGGCAGCAGGGACCTGGTTGTAATCCTCAGCATGGGAGCTAGTGGGTGGATTTTTTTTCTCTATAAACTCTTGTATAAACCACACCAGTCTCCTGGTATTTATTCTGGGTAATGCTGGAAATTGTACACAGATCCAACAGCCCATGTAAAGGAGTTTTGTAACTTCCTGAAGCTCTTTCATGCACAATCCTTACTCTGAATGCAATTCCAGAAAGATGGGACATTTCAGCAGCTTAAAAGGAATGGTTTATTCGGTTGGCTTTTCCTCCTTCTCACTGGAGTCCTGCAAATATGAAATAGGTCAATTGGGGCAACATAATAACAGCAATTAACATGACATTAATTGACCTATATTGAAAATTCAATGCCCATTGAAATGTCTTCAGAGATAAATCACAAGGTAGCTATATCATAATAATTAAGGATTGGAATTGTTCTGTATAGGTTGGTTGCCACCTTGTAAGAGTTAGTTGGAGCTACATATTACTGCAGGACATCAATTAAGTTTAGCTTTATTATTATCACTACTAGTCTCTGAACATGTATATTAAAAAATCTCAAGACACAGGAGTCTATGAGGTATGTGGAAAAGAGATTAGAAATCTTCCCTGTGCCCAAGAAATGTATCACTTTACCACAAATGTTCCTTACCTCCCACCCCAACTTAATGATGATCATTGACAATGTCCGTGATGATCAGATGATTTGGTAAGGGCTTCTCACTAACATGTTCTGCTTTTGGCAAAACCTTCCCAAGGCAAATGCACGTTTGTCTTAGCAGAACTAACAAAGACTTTATTCTTTAGGTGTTTGTTGCTGGCTGGATGAAGGTTGGTATGGTAGGTGGTAGAATTAGTCAACTTCAACATCTCAAACATTAATCTCTTGGCACTGAGGTTCAGTGTGGCTTCAAATTCTCAGCGGATCCTAGTTGGAACCATAACTGTGACCTTATGAGCGTTTCTTGAAACAGACTTTAAGCACTATGACCAAAATTTAAAAGGCAACTTAAATGTAAACACAATCTTTCAAATACCTGCAACCAAAGTTCCTTTTCACTAACATGCATGAAGTCACAGTGAAAGCAGTCCTCGACCAAAGGCAGCAAGGAAATGCTGAAGGAAAAGAGGGTTATTGGGAGAGTGACTGACATTTGTCTATTTTGTGACTAAATACATAGCCATGAGTGAGGCATTATAATTTAAGAAACAGAAATGAAAATTGCAATCAGAAAGGTCATTTGCATAATTCTGTCCTATTGTGTTTTAGAACAAAATATCAATTAAAAAATGGGGATATTATAGAATTTTAAAGAACTGTTGTGTTGTGTTTTTTATATTCCCGATAGAGGGGCAGAACATCTCTTTTGCTTTGTTGTAACCATTCCAGGAAGAAACACACACACACACACACACACACACACACCACAAATGTTCTGCCACAAGCCTTGCTCCCCATCATCCTACAATCTTGTGCTTTCTAGTGATCATTTTTCCTCATTTGGCATTCTGCCATGTCACATTCTGATTTTGTGCTTGTTTTAACCCCGACTGAATGATGAAGGACTAAGAACCAAAAGCAGAGCCATAACTGGATAAGAGAAGATTTGGAAACTTCATTATCTTGTGCATGAGCCATTGGCAATAGGTCAGTACTTACTTATGGGCACCATTTTATTTCTTGCCATAGCGGCCTCTATCTCAGTAAATGGTACCGTCAACCACTTAGTTGCTCAAAACAAACCCCAAGAGACATTATTGATTATTCTCTTTCTCTCACACCCCACATCCAAATCATTAGCAAATCCAACAACTTATCACCTCCAGGGCTATCACCAAGCCATTATAATCATTTGTCTGTACCATTGCAATAGTAATGAGCAATGAGCTACTGCAATAAGCAGTGGTCCTCATACTACTTGCTTCTATTGCTGCTCCCTGCAGTTGCACCTCCACACAGTTGTTGGTGATCCTTTTAAAAAGAAAAATCAGATTATATAATGTCCCTGCCCTCAATCTACCAATGTCTTCCCATTATACTTAGGAGAAGATTCAAAATCCCTACCATGGCTTCTAAGTCCACACACGAGCCATCTCCTGGAACCCACTGAGTTGATTTCCTACATACTTCAGCTTCCTCGTTGCACTCCAACAACACTCGCCTTCCCATCTCGGGGCTTTTACACTCTGCTTGGAATACTTGTGTGCTAGATATTTGCATGACCCATTTTCTTACTTTATTCACTCTCTGTTCACAGGTAACTTCCCAGAGCTCAACTTTACAATCTTACATAGAGCAGCCTATGTCGTCACTATCCTTTTATCCTACTTCATCTTAATTCTTAAAACTTACTTGAATTATAACATATCCTTATGGATTATATTTACTTATTTAATTGCTTTCTTAATTATTGTTATTTCCCCTACCAGAAATATAAGCTCCATGAGGTCAGACAGTTTGTGTGTTTGCTTGCAACTATACCCCTAGTGCCTAAAATATTGCCTAGCACATAGCAGCAGATACTAAATAAACATTCATAATCTAAATGGATATTTTTTCCTCAATTTGAAAGTTTGAAACATATGAAAATAAGATAAATGGCAGGATATATCACATAGTTTCATTACCCATTTTATATATTGAAGGAAGTAAATGTGTATCAATAACCAGTTAACAAATACTAGTTAATTTGTATGAAGATGGTTATACCTTGATTGTTTACAACTTTTCATGGTTCATACTGACCCCCAGTACCACATAATACATTGGCTGTCCTTGGATTTATCTACTTGTGGCCCACTCAAAGCATCTTGTCCACTTTTCCTATTTAACTCTAAGATCATAGTTTCAAGTTCTACTTGTATACCAGTTGGAAAGGGTGAACTACGTAAACTCCAAGATGTCCTCTAGTTACATAATTTTACTGAAACTGTAAAAGACAGAAATCTTTTAGAAAAAGATGGAAACTCAATGGCGAATCTCAATTATTCAATATGCCCGATTGTTTTAGTTCATCAGCTACCTTCTGCTTAATTTTAATATACAGATAACATCACTTGACAACCAAGATTTACACTAACCAATGGAACT
This sequence comes from Phoca vitulina, assembly GCF_004348235.1. Taxonomy (NCBI): domain Eukaryota; kingdom Metazoa; phylum Chordata; class Mammalia; order Carnivora; family Phocidae; genus Phoca; species Phoca vitulina. Next base: position 83,331,946 of record NW_022589704.1, read on the forward strand.
ACAACTTGCAAAATTGGCATTCTTATTGAATATCCCTGGAAAGTCTTACAATTAGATGAATGAGAGACTAATTTGGTGATTAGAAAATCACAGCCATGACACCTAATATGTAATGCAATATTTGTTCCAAGCAGGTTCTCTTCACTTTGTACTTTAATTGCTTAATCTGTAAAATAAGGTCCATGCACAGAACATTTATTAGAAATTCTCTTAATATGGTCATATTGACAGGTTAGTTTCCCTAGAAGTAGGAACTGAGAGTGAATTTGACAATTAGAATATGTCAGAAGAAGAGGCAAGGTTGGGCAGAGGGAGAAGTTGAACAGCCATAGTAGTCCAATAAACCATTAGTCAAAAGCTCAGGGGATCTCTGGTGAATATATAGCCCTTCAGAGTTGCTCTGTCTTGGGCAGAAATGGCTGGATATTTATACCTGCCTCAGTCAGTCATCAGGTAGGGATGGGGTGGGGGGCAGGAAAACATGTCTAGGAGGAAGCAGCCCACAGAAAGTTTGGCGGACCCTGAAGGAGCTGACAGATGGAGACTGTCTACTGGAAGTTAGGGCAATAAGTCCCTTCTTATAGGGGGATCTGGGTGACACATTTCCATTCTTTCCACTCATTGTACCATCTAGCAAACCCTCTTACACCATTTATATTAATACCAAAGAATAAGATATGTCCTATGTGGGCACATTCCGAAAAATGACTAACATAGTACTCTGTGTATTACCATGCATTCTAGTTTTTCAACCTGTAATGGGCAATGATAATAAGCCTTTGTGATCTATATTGAAGTATGCATGTATGTGCAAGTGCCCACGGGCTTGTGGGATAAGAAAAAGAGTTGGAGTATGCAAACGGTCATTTATAGGCTAATATTTACAGTACAGAAGAACAATTATCATATTCATAAGCTGTGCTTTGGCTGGACTGCTCCTTCCTAGACTTACCAAGAACACTGGCTTTAGCTATGGCCCTACTTAATTGGCTGTGTTTAAAAATTTTACAAATATCACATCTCATACCATACTAAAGGGTTCATCAACATTCTCATATAGATAGCTATAAAAAAGCAGAGGTTTACTTGAAGATAACATAATTTTTGAGTTTTCTAAATGTTCTCTACTGTCATTGTCATTTGTCCTGGAACTGCTAATTATAGAATATACCATGATTTTTCCTCATTTGCTCCCTTACCCACTTAAATACTTTTAAAATCATGTTGGCTTTTTTTTCTTGGTTTTTGAAATACTCCACCAATTGGCTTAGTCTCCTTTTTTTTCTGCTGTGTCACCTTTTAATACAGGTTTTCATCACCTCTGCAAAAGACCCATTTTTTCTCCCCAGTGAGAAAGATGGATTGGTAAGAGGTCCCACAGCCTATAAACTGTTTCCTTTTACTTCAGGCCCTAGCAGTTTGGCCTGGCTCACGTTCAGATCGTACTATAAGTTGTCTGAACCCTTGCTAAAGGGCCTCCTGCTAGTGTATTTATGCCTGAGCACTTGGGCAAGCCTTGAAATAGCTTTCTCTAAAGAGTGATGGGATCTGTTTGCTCACCTCCAGTCCACATTGTAATGAAGCATGACCCTTGCTTTTTAAACTCCTGAGGTTCTGACCTCACCAGGTGAGGCTTTCCCTGGAAATGGCCCCCTGAGGCTATTCCTAACTGCAGTTTATGTGTAGGATACCAATAACGGTATTCACTCTTAAGGGTTTTCTTTCTCTTAGCATTATCAGCTGCTTTCGTGGACAGCCTTAAACCTCCGCGTAGGAAGTATTAGGAGGAGATTTCTAAAACTCCGAAAGCTCAACCTGTTCAAGTTTTCCTTTAACATTCACAATAGTCAGGATTTCTGGGCAAATTGCAAATTTTGCAATAGTGTGTTCATCTTAAGTGGGGTGGTAGAATATGCAAAAGAACAAAGAAATCTTTTCATCATTAATGTCACAGCCAAGAAGAGGAACTGATGTCATTTGAGCTTTGATCTTTGTTTTCTTCCCCTCCCCCCACGGCTTAATTCAATTAGGGACCCTCGTTTACATAATACAAGCACCACTCCTACACAACTCGTCCTTAATTACAGACCATTCAGGGATAGGAGATGTCCTGAGATGGAGCTGGTCTATTTCGGTATTGTTTTCTTCCAACCTCCACCAGGTACTGCATGTTCCAGACAATTTTCTTTTTAAGGCCCCCAAATATCAGACTGCATTGATAATAGCTCATTCAGTAATCAGTAGATTATGAAGTGGTTGAAACGTGAATGAAAATTAATGGATAGATTGAGACGAGAGGCTACTTAGATTCCTTTGATGAGATGATAGAGCAACTTACATCTAACCTAACTGCTACTCCCTCTCACCCAATTAACTATGCCATTGCAAATTTATAAAAACATTTCAAATTAAATTCATATCATAGGCCTTGTCAAATATAGTTTTTCAATCACTGTGGGCAAAAATTGAAGATTTTAAAGAAAATTAAAACTTCTGGGCGCCTGGGTGGCTCAGTCGTTAAGCGTCTGCCTTCGGCTCAGGTCATGATCCCAGGGTCCTGGGATCGAGCCCCACATCGGGCTCCCTGCTCGGCGGGAAGCCTGCTTCTCCCTCTCCCACTCCCCCTGCTTGTGTTCCTGCTCTCGCTATCTCTCTCTCTATCAAATAAATAAATAAAATCTTAAAAAAAAAAAAAAAAGAAAATTAAAACTTCTTTCACCTTTCTACCTCACTTCTTTACCTAACACTTGGACTTGCATCAGTTATTATGCTCTTTTAGGAAAAAAACAAAAAAAAGTAGACAGAGGTATGGATGGATAAGGTTAGTAAAAGGAAATGGCTGGCACATCATGATAGAGTTGGAAGTATGTCTCTGTGCTCCACCTAGTACAGAGCAAACTAAACTCAAGAAGATTCCTGTCTTCTAGAAGTTTACCATCTGTCACTGGGGAAGGAAGAATAAGCAAATAAAAAAGCGGGGCACCTGGGTGGCTCAGTCAGATAAGCTTCGACTCTTTATTTCGGCTCAGGTCATGATCTCGGGGTCATGAGATAGAGCCCTGCCTAAGGCTCTGAGCTCAGGGCAGAGTCTACTCCAGATTCTCTCTCTCCCTCTCCGTCTGCCCCTCCCCACTCCTGTGCGTGCTCTCGCGCTCTCTTTCTCAAGTAAAAAATAAATCGTTAAAAAACAAAAACAAATGAGAAGGCATTAAGCAAGGATTTGTATAAGCAATTAGATGTAAAAAAGAAAAAAAGAGGGAGAGATAGTAATAAAGTGTTAAAGGGAAAAGCTACCTGGAGAATCAATTGCAATTTCTCTTCGAGTGTTGTGGAAAAGGGGTTTTAATTGGGATGATGAAGTAGGAGTGTAATGAACCAAAGCTGGGAACTTCTTCCAGACATGCAGTCTTGTCTGAGAGGAAGACCAGAGGATGCACGGGTCAAGATGTGTCTTCCTTCCGGCACAGTGAGCCAACTTTATATTACCATTCTCGGTAGCAGTATTTTGATTTTCCTTTGGTTCAAAACATTTCCATAAATTGCAATTACTTCCCACAGTGTCGAATACATTTTCCTTGACAAAGGTGATTATTAGGTATTAAAGTCTAATCCCATAAGAAATTTGTGAATTGTTAAGCCTATTTCTTAACTAGTCAAGAGCAAATCCTTCTTTCTCATACTTTTCCATGCTAATGTTGCATGTTATCACCTGCATGTCAGGAGAAAATTCTTCAGGCAAAGACTTTTCCCTCCAGAAAAAAACAAGGGCAGTTACCTTGCTCTAAATATATCATGAGGGACTTTGATCTTTCAGTTCTTTTCACATAACTTTTATTTTTACCAAGAAAAATTGTCCATAAGTTCAATTGTAGGGATGAAAATACAAGTGCAAAACCAACATGTATTTGAAGGAAAAAGTAATCAGATTACAAAAGGCCATTTATACAGAAAATGTGGACTTTACAATAAATTTGTAAAAATGTCATAAATCTTTCTGTGCTAAATAAATAGTATTGAAAAACATTATTTTAAAAATGGATAGAGACAGAACTTCTGTAGAAGACTTTGTTAAAAAAGAAAAAGCAAGCCCAAAATGAAGTCATTTCCCTCCAAGACAGCAAATCAAGACTTAATTACAGTTTCAACCTATTCTAGGAATGTGACCTTTTAACAGTCAATCTTAAATTTCCTGATCAGCACTTGTGGGGTTAGCTGCATGATAGAAACCCTCCTGATCCCTTCTCCCCAGAAGAGGTGTCCTGGCCTGAAACAATCTTTTCTTTTGCTAATAACTTCTTGCCCCACTCTCCTATAAACACTTTCCATTGTGTACAACTCCCAGGAGTTTCCCCTCTACCTGCCAGATGAGATGCTCCCTGATTCATGAATCACTTAATAAAACCAATTAGATCTTCAAATTAATCCATTGGATTTTGTTTTTTTAACAACTTTAACACAGTTCTCTGTCTTAGATGTTTCTAGTAGTCAAGAAAAAATATAAATTACTCAAAAAAATAATATGGTTGAATTAATAAATATATTTTAACAATAAACTCTACAAAAATATAAAATATATAATATTCATGTAACATGTAGAAAAAATAGTCATCTATAGTGTCACAAAATATTTCAGTATATTCTACAAAGCATAAATTATGCAGCATACATTCTCTGACCACCATGCAATAATATAAGAAATAATAATAAAAAGCTAAAGAAACAAACAAAACCAGTAAAAATTCTAACTATTGGGAAATTTGCAGTAATCTTTCTAACTACATTTACACCAAGAAGGAATAAAAATTAAGTTATAGATTATTTAGAAAATAAATCAGTGTATTACTTTTAAGTCTTATGAGATGCAGCCAAGCTGGTATCCAGAGACAAAATCACAGCCTTGGAATATTTTTATAATTACACAAGAAAAAAATGAAAATAAACCAAGCATTTAATTAAAGAAATTAGAAAAAGAAAACACACTTAAGGAAAATAGGAGAAATAAAGCAGTGAAGATAAAGGCAGAAATTAATTTATTATAAAAGAGGAAGATAATATTATAAATAAATTCAAGAAGTATAAAAGAACAGAAAAAACTTCTTGCAAATAAAATAGAGAGGGAAATGATCATGATGATAACTATAATGATAAATAGCTAGGATGTATTTTATACTCTCTCAGTAGCAGATGATATCCTTAGAGTTTTGTATATTACTTCAGTTAATCCTTAAAACAAAATTCTAAAATGTTTATTTATTTCCCTTTTTTTTACAAATGCAGTTACTGAAGCTGCGGAATTAATTTACTATTATCACAAAAGCTCCATACATATCAAAGATGGATTTTAATGCAGCACTTCCTCGCTTTGACTTTGCCAAGACCTGTGCTCCTAACAGCTATATTATTTCTAACAAAATCACTTGATAAAATGGTTATAAAAGGCAAGAATGCATAATTCTTAATCAGTTTGATAAATTAGAAGAACTGGGCAATTTTCTGGTACTATACACATTTTTCAATCGTATCAGTTTTAAATAGGCAACCTATATATGCAAGTAACCATTGAATAAATTGGAAATGTTACCAAAAATAAAAAAACAACTCTAAAGATGGCTCTAGGCCAACATAATATTTTATTTTAACTAATGAGCATTTGTTTTTAGATTTTCAGAGAACAAAACCAGTTCTGTGTCATTTATTCTAGAGGCTCTAAAGGATAAAAGGTAGTCTTTCAATTTTGAAAGTGAAATACCTAAAATCAAAATCTGATAAGAATAACAATAAGGAAATTGTACATTTATTTCAGTTATATAGATGTGAAAATACCAAATACAAGTACCAGCAATCAAACTCACCATTATAAAGACATTCATTGGATAAATGCAATCTATTACGCATTAAGCATGGTATAGAATAGCTTTTAAATCATTAATCAGCTGTACCTTATTTTAAATTACTAGAGATAGTCCCATTAAACTGAGGAACAAAGGAAGATTACCCACCATCATCATTATTGCACAATAATGTTGGGAAGGTCCTGACTAATTAAAGAGCCAGTGAAATGGTGTAAACCAAACACAAAATAAACCAGAAAACCTTTGGAAAGGAGGAGACAAAGTTATCTCTCTGACTAGACCACACTGAAAACAAAACAAACAACTTAAAAACTCTTAAAATTAATGAATGCTGATAAGATGATCAAATGCAACAGAAAAATAATAAAGTCTTTAGCTTCTTAAATACTAGAAGTAGCCGATTGGAATAGTCCCATTTGCATGTAAGTATGCTGAAGATCAGAGAAGAGTGACGAGATATCTAGAAGGGGAACCTCCATGGCATACCACTGCCAGTCTGACATTTCTATGTCATTTCTATCTTCCATAAACGGAATGTTATTGTGATCCAACTAGACACCAGATCTGTCCAGAGGCAGAGAAAATAACATTGGAAAAGTTCCGCAGGTTTCCATTCTTAGGGAGTTTATAATTTGAGTGGAGCAAGAGATTATAAAAAAATAAATACATAAGGAAGCATCTGAGAGTAAAAAGTGCTATAAGGAATAAAATAGACTGACGCTGGAGATTCATGGGCTACTTTGGGTTGAGAGTTTAGCAGGTGACATTTAAGTTGAAACCTGAATGACAAGGGCCAGATATACAAAGGTCAGGTTGAAGAGAATTTCAGAAAGAATCTCCTGTTTTAACTTAAAGCTAGTTAACTTTTTATACTGGATTTTGTAACATACATATGCTTCTTTTAATGTAAATATGTTGTTTTTTTTCTCCCAATATTAATGTGATATTTATGAAGAAGTCCATTTGGACTTTGCCTTCTCAATTTAGTTGCTTTGACTTCAGGTCACTTTGACTCATCTTATGAACTAAAAGTTAGATCGTGTCCTCCTCTTCCTCTTTCTTTTTTATCTTATCTCTGACTCTTCACCCCCATCTGAACTCATTACTAAAATGAAGGACAGGGTGCTTCATTGACATATTATTATAATTTGTGATACCCAAATGGCCTCAATAAATTGTGTCCATACAAATTAAAGTAATATCAAATCGGTTATTTCAAATTGTTCTATTTTACCCCTTATCAGACTGGTATTTACCTCTAAAGGTGACTTCTTTTTTAAATATAAGAGTATTAAAAATAAATCTGTTCTAGGGTGCCTGGGTGGCTCAGCGTCTGCCTTCGGCTCAGGTCATGAATCCAGGGTCCTAGGATCCAGTCCCGCATCGGGCTCCCTGCTGAGCGGGGGAACCTGCTTCTCCCTCTCCTGCTCCCCCACTTGTGCTTACACTCTCCCTCTCTCTCTCTGACAAATAAATAAATAAAATCTTTAAAAAATAATAAATAAAAAAGTAAAACAGTTCTAAATCTCGTAGAGACATGGCTAGTGGTTAAATCTGAAACTTCCCTCCTCTCTTAGAAACTCCACAAAAAGGAAAACAATAATAACAAAACCTATGACTTGCATTTCCAGGGAAATTAGGAGACAGATTTCAAATTGTGTAAGGGCTGATTAAGGCAACTGAGACTGGCAAGGCCTCTTGGTAATCAGTAATTCTTACAGAAAGAGGCAACACAAGTGGTAGTGAAGAAATGAAAAGTGGGGCCAGGATAGCTAATGGTGACAAATCTCCAGAAGTGCCAGAAAAAGGAAGTCCTTCTATATATGGACTGTATCCATTGATGATGGTGGCCAAGAAGACACTAAAGAAAGACAGGAATGACTGCAAAAGCAGTGAAGGAATGGGTTAGGGTCTGAGAGGTAGAGGAGGCGCAGACCCAGAAGGGGCACATATTAAGAAAATTCTCATCCATAGACAATATTTCTGAGACTTTTAAAGCTGTTGTTCCTCAGCAATGTCACAGGAAGCCTAAGATAAAGAAGGAACTAATATCAAAGAGATTTGTGAACATGGCTTTTATCTAATAGAGTGGATGATTAATTGGTAAATTTTTTTTACTTTTTTTAAAAGATTTTATTTATTTATTTGAGAGGGAGAGAGAACAAGTGGGGAGAGGGACAGTGGGAGAAGGAGAAGCAGGATCCCCGCTGAGCAAGGAGCCTCATGCAGGACTCAGTCCCAGGACCCTGGGATCATGACCCGAGTCAAAGGCAGACGCTTAACAACTGAGCCACCCAGGTGCCCCCTGATAAGTTTTTTTTAAAAAGGCTTTTTTAAAGTAATTATATTAGATTGGACTGAAATGATAATGTACAAAACTACAAAATTAAAAGAGATCTTTGAACTTCAAAAATTCTATTGCTACAAAACATGTTGAGAAAGCTACATAGATACTAATATTGGTAATTTCTAATGAAAAAGGAAGGATGACTTGAAGGCAAGAACCAGGAACCCAGAGGGTATAGCCAAGACTCCAAAGGATCGTTTTTTAGGGACTGAATTAGATTATGAAAACTGCTGGATTTCAGAATTACTGTGAACCATGAGATACATCCTATTCTCCCTTTTCAATTTGAGTGTCTATTGATTCTATCTCTAGTCTAACATTGTGTGTGAGGATGGGAGGAAGAGAGCACTGGACCTAATTTAGAGGACAAAATCCTGGACTACATGCTGATGCAATAAGGGGATGAGAGTTTTGCAAATCTGAGGAGAAGAAGAAAGTATTTCATATGTTGTATAGAAAGTAAATAATTTGTGGCCCAAGTATGAATGGTGTAGATTAAAGATAGTCATGAATTATTTTCTACTCTTTTCATCGAAAGTTTGAGTATAATTTCCTCCCCTTACATCAGGCCTGACTCTAGTGATTTCCCTCCTCAATATAAGGAGGCTCAAGCTAGGTCATAAGAAGCCTTTCAGCTTCTACCCAGGCCTCATGTCATACTTATTATTTACACCATGAGTTGCCATATGTTTGACTACCCCACTGGAGATACCATTTGGAAAGGCCCTGAATGACATGGGGAAGGAGAGGATCCCAACTGAGCCCAACCTCTTGGCCATCTTCCATCAAACCACCAACATGTAAGCTAAACCATTTTGAAACCTCAGACAGCCAAGCTATCAGGTGCATACCAACAAATGAAACCACTTGACAAAATATGGAGTAGAAGAATCACCAACCTGATCCCTACATGAATTTCTACCCACAAAATTGTGAGCTATAATAAAACACTGTTTCACGCCACTAAGTTTTAGGATGATTTGTTAGGCAGTGATAATCAGAATATCCATAGTATAAAAATATTATGCTGTCTAAAAAAAGAGGGGACTAAGGGTCTTATAATGACGTATAATTATAAAGCTAACCACTGGAACACAAATACAAACCTTATGAAACATAAAAGCCCCAGTAAGGAAAAAAGCTAAGAAAACAGACCATACTGTGAAAGGTTAAAAATGCGCATGCACGTGCACACACACACACACACTCACTGTGATTCTGCAATGTACATATATTTCAGGGTAGCAATTTGTCAATATGTATCAAATCTTAAAATATACAATATATTTTGATCTGGAAGTTACACCATAAAAAAGAAATCTTCCAAAATATATCATGAGAAATGTTCGTAAAATTGTATGTATAAAGTTGTTTATTGAATGATCATTTATGATGGTAGAACTTCGGGGTCATCATTACTGCTTCAAATGTGAAATAATTTAACAAATCATGGTCCATCATATAACAGAATAATATGCAACCACTGAAAAGCATGTTTTTGAGAATATTTAATAGCATGGAATCCACTCAAAATGTAATGCTAAATGCAAAACAGCAGCAAAAACTAGAGAATGCCATTTTATAGGAAATAACACCATTTTATAGGAAAACAAAACACAAATGAATATATATATATATATATATAGCTTTTGAAAAGATAGAAAGAAAAATAAACCCAAATGTCAATAATGCTTAACTATGGTTAATGAGAATAAATGTTTATTTTATTCTAAAAATTTTGGAGATTCCTCCTATATGTCATTCATTACATTAAAATTATAAAAAAAAATTTGAAATTATCAAATATCTAAATTGTTAATCAAACTAAGGATCTGCCATCTTCTGCAGGGTGAAGCTCTCTACTCTCTCTTTTACGGTGATGGAGTAGATTCCAGAAGAGTTGATGGAAGAGCTAACACAATCAAAATTCACAATTTATTCCCTAAGGAGATATTTCTGGAGCAAAATACTTAGGCACAATTTATTCTCTAGATTTCTGGGATACCTATTGTTCCTGAGGTATCCATAGATGTCTAGTTAAAGAAAAAAATTTCTAGCTATATATCATTTTACAAGTATTTTTGCTTCCTCAAAATCAAAACCTTGTTCCTTGCTCCTAGAATCATCATTTAGCCCGGTAACATTTCCTGCAAGACACTGAAATTTGAACACGTATCACTCAACTACATATGACATGGAAATATTTTACCTCCGACAAACTATGTGGTATCTTTACTTAATGGTACCTAATAAAACCCAGGTACTTGGGATAATATCACCAAGACCTTTAAACATTAAAGAAAACAAAAAGAGAAAACACTATTCTCTCTTGTGTGTTTTTTTTTTGTTTCGTTTTCATTTATTTTTTTTAAAGATTTTATTTATTTATTTGGCAGAGAGAGAGAGTACAAGCCGGGGGATCAGCAGAGGGAGAGGGAGAAGCAGGCTCCCCACTGAGCAGGGAGCCCGATGTGGGGCTCGATCCCAGGACCCTGGGATCATAACTTGAGCCAAAGGCAGACATTTAACTGACTGAACTACCCAAGCGCCCTTGTTTTTCTGGTTTTATTGTTGGTTCAGGTCCCTTTTTGTACACTAGGTAAGTTTGCAAGCTATATTAATTATTTTAGGAAGTTGGGTTACTCTTCCTCTTTTTTTTTTTTCCTTTCCATTCCTTTGTCTCCTGGGATCATGAAACAGTTAAATCTCCTCCAAAATCATCATATAAAAGCAATGTTCACAGCAGAAGCATCTGCTCATTATTCGATGATGTGGGCACTAGTCAGGGTAGAACTCTGAGCAGACTAAGTAATAGCGGTGGAAGTATAGTTGTGGAAAAGCAACCCACAACCTGAACGGCCAGGACACAAAATTACCCTTCGGTCTTGGCACAGAGATGGCCTCCATTTTTTTTTTTTTTTTTCTATGCTGCTCTTTTTACTTCACACAAAAAAACATTCAAACTCATTAGTTTACATTACTTTCAGTCAAAGATCTGAAAATATGAAAAGATTAATTTTTAAATGTCTAGATATTCCATCTTCCTCCTAGTTTTCTCATAGCCCACTTTCCCGCCCAAAAAGGAAGAAGAAAGTGCCTGGTATTTAACTGGGCCCGAAATCAGAAGAGCCTGAGTACCACAAGAAAGTCCGCTGTTTTGATATTTTTGGCGAACACCAGGGCTGGATGTTCTAGAAACGTGGCCAAATTTTCAACCCTATTTTGCGAACTAACTTGTGAGGTTCGGAGCATTTGGAAGGAAGCAGATAAGCAGCTCAGCATCAGGTTTTATTTAAATAGAACCCAGACACTAAGGGTCTCTGGGTTCAACAAAGGTGACCTTTTTGCTGCTTGTACAGTCTGCCTGCTGACTCCATTGACCAGTCAGAGGCGAATTTGCAAGCAGGGCAGTTTCCCCACACGAGGCACAGACACACCACAGAGCCAGAAGAGGATTTCCTGGTGGCTCGATGAGCCTAGTAAACGATTCTCTGGTCACATCTGAACTCCCCATCAGATGTTTGACAAGCCTGCTCTATGCTTGCTTTCTTTGGGAACACAACTGTGAATATGACTTGAATTTTAACTGCAACTTTTCATTAAAGAAGTATATTCTTGTTAGCAGAACACAAAGAAACAAAATAAACAGGAACTCTAGGAGTTTGTAGAGAAAATATTTCATTGATTTTTTTTCTAAATAAAACAACAACAAAAATAATCCCCAAACATTGTGCAAATTATATGTTTAGCTTGAACTGAGGAAAAGAATGAGGTAATCCTTTCATATATAAAAAGGGAAACACAATGTTGAAAGCCGGGTGACTACTTCCAGTGAGTTGAGGATGACTTTTCAGAGACCTACTCCAAACTATCTCCCCATCTATTTTGTCCTCATACCTAACTTCTCATAGAGAAATCATTCAACTTTTTTTTTTTTTCAGTAACTACTACGTGCTATAAAAACTTCTTTTAAAATGTAATATTTTGAGGGACACCTGGGTGGCTCAGTCAGTTAAGCGTCTGCCTTCAGCTCGGGTCATGATCCCAGGGTCCTGGGATCAAGTCCCACATCAGGCTTCTTGCTCAGCAAGGATCCTGCTTCTCCCTGTCCCTGCTTGTGCTCTCTCTCTCTCTCTCAGACACACACAAATCACATTAAAAAAAAAAAAATTTTTAATGTAAAGGGAGACTATTAGGCTGCTAGGTGTTTAACACATTGATTTGGACTTGTTTTTCAGATTAGTTAGCAGAACACTGAGGGAGTGGATGACAGAATAGATGAGGTTTTTATTTATGGGGAATAAGGCTCAGATGCTTTTTAGATCAAGGTGGTTTATTAGCTATAATAAGGGGAGGCATGGTCAGGGAAGGCAAACTTTAGGTTGGCCCTACATTCATATATTTATTTAAGAATGTAAATGTCTTTGAGTTGAGCATACAAAAAAAAAAAAAAATCAAATAAAAGATAGGTAGATTCAAAATAGAGATTCAGATAAAAAACGGATATTTTAGCAAAAGACCCAGAGAGTCTTTGGTGAAAGTTAACTGAATATAAAATAAATACAAGTACACTGAATTCAGAGGCAGGAACTGCCAATATTGACTCATACCTGTCCTCTTATATTACTGAATTGTTTACCAAATACTTCCAATCTAGAAAGATGGAGCTGAAGAAAGAAAGAAGGGATTAGAAGCCCCATCATAGATATCATGTGCTTCATCTTTTATTGTATTTTCAGTGAAACTAATATAGTTAAAAGACCTTGGGGTTATTGTTACTGTTATTGTTCAAAATATCAATAGCATTTGGGGTGCCTGGGTGGCTCAGTCTGTTGAGCATTTGACTCTTGGTTTCGGCTCAGGTCGTGATCTCCAGGTGGTGGGATCGAGCCCCGAGTCAGGCTCCATGCTCAGCAGGAGTCTGCTTGAGATTCTCTCTCTCCTTCTCCCTCTGCCCCTCCCCCCACTCACACTCTCTCTCTAATAAATAAATAAATAATCCTAAAAAATATCAATAGCATCTAACATAACGGATTATCTTTCTTCCTTCACACAGTATTTTCCCCTTGCTTTCTTTGACACTTCTCTCCCTCAGTTTTCCTTTTACGTCTCTAAATACTGCTTCTCTGATGTTTCTTTTATTTACTGTGCTTCTACCCATGGTAGTGTCCAGGGGTCAATCCTTGGATCCGCTCTCTTCTCTAGGTGATTCCATCTAGTTTCATGACTTCATATAACATCTCTTTGTTGACAACTCACTAGCATGTCTACAATCCTGATCCCTCCCTAAACACCAGAGATACATATACTATCACCTGTTAGCCATCTCCATGTGAATAACAAAGCCACTGCAAACCCAGCTCCTTAAAAACACACTTCAGACTGCCCTCTAACCCCCGTGCCTTCCACAGCCTGCTCCTAAGACCACAGCCACTCCATTCTCCTGTTCTAATTGCTCCGACCAAAAACTGGACAGGTAGCCTTGCCTTCTTTCCCATGGATCTCATAACATCCAGTTTGTCAACAAATCCTATGGGTTCTACCTTCAAATTTATTCAGAAAATATCCACTTTTCTCTTCCTCCATTACTACCACACTCACACAAAACCGCCGTCGTGTCTTTTTTGGATTTTTTGCAACTAACTCCTGGTTTTCCTGCTTCCGCCTTCCTTCTTAGTCCCGCGCTTCTTAGCAGGCGTAGCCATTTAAAATTCAAAGTAGATTATGGCATTTCCTGACCTAACTTTTCCAATGACTTCTCATCCTATTTGGAGTAAATGCCAAAGTTCTTCTGCTGTCCTATAAAACCTACAGGATGTGGCTCCCTATCCAACTATCTGAGCTCATCGCCTTGCATTTTCCAACTTCATTTCTCAGCCCCCAGTGTCTACACTAGCCTCTCAGGAACATCTCTAGCCTCAGGGCATTTTCACTCATAGACTGAAACTCCTCCTTCAAATAACTTACTTCTTTAGGTCTCTGTTTTTCTGTCATATCATCAGAAGGCTTCCTTGACTACTCAATATAAAAATAGACTCTTCTGCTTCTAATTCTTTTTTTTTTTTTTAAAGATTTTATTTATTTATTTGAGAGAGAGAATGAGAGAGCGAGAGAGAGCACATGAGAGGGGGGAGGGTCAGAGGGAGAAGCAGACTCCCCGCTGAGCAGGGAGCCCGATGCGGGACTCGATCCGGAGACTCCAGGATCATGACCTGAGCCGAAGGCAGTCGCTCAACCAACTGAGCCACCCAGGCGCCCGTTCTGCTTCTAATTCTAACAAGGTTGCCAGATTAGAGGTGGAAGAGCACAGAGTTAGTTATATTTATAAACAAATATTTCATTTTTTGTATAAATATACTTCAAATATTGCAGAAGACATACTAAAAAAAAAAAAAATCCCAATATTGCTTGGGACCTGCTTATACTAAAAAATTACTTGTTGTTTCTCTGAAATTAATATTTAACTTAATTGCCTGGCAAGTCTAAACCCATCCCAATACTTCCTCTTCTATTATAGTTTTCTCTGTAGTATGTATCACCACTTGACTTATCACATCTTTATTTGTTTCTTGTCTGTCTCTTGAATTAGACTGAGGGTAGGGACTTTGTTTTATTCAGTATTTTATCTTATCACCAAGAGCAATGCCTGGCAAGCAAAGATTTGTTGAATGGATGAATGTATGAAAGAATGAATGATTGAATGAATGGAGTGTTGATAATTACTATCTACTATTACTCTCTACTGTACCAGTAGAGCTTGGGGATGTGGTCTATTTGCTCTCCGATGATCTCCCACAGTCTTTCTTCTTTATCCCTACCTAGCTCCTACTTGTTCCTGACCAGGAAAGGGCCAGCATCTGAAGGCCTGGTTTGGCAGCTATGGGCTTCTAGGAAAATTCTGCCTTAAGCCTTCCCATTGCACTGTCTTCTTTACCAAACCTCAGCCAGCCTGTTTCAATTTCTCATGCTTGCCTGGTGTTTTACACAGGAACCAAAGAGGCAGAGTAGTTTAGAGATTCTTAGTGGGCTGTGTTTTCGGAAGGAAAAACCCTGTTGGATAGCGAATGTCATTCTGAATTCTTTAGATGTCAGGGCAGAGCTCACAGAAAGTCATTGTTTATGTCTGAAACAAATCTTTATTATGTGATTGAAAATGTTCTCAGTTACTCTAACTTACTTTTATTAAAAAGTTTAATGTGTTTTTATTTCTTCCAGGGAGTAGATAAAAAGGTGTCATACAAATATTGATTTAAAATCCTAACAAGTTTGCCCTCTTTTCTAAATCTTTTTTTTTTTTTTCCTTTGAAGACAAATATATGCTTTCATGGACTTGTGTGTGTGTGTGTGTGTGTGTGTGTGTGTGTGTGTGTGTTAAGACTGTTTTATGTCAGGAAGCAAATTACTGTTCCCTTTATTTTTAGGGAAAAAATATTATTTTCCAGTCCTATATTAACAAATGAAATGTAGCAATGCAATGTATTACCTAATTTATTGAAATTAGTGTTAACAACTGCCCATCATATAAAAGTGTGCATGAGTTCAACTATATCCCCTGAAAAGAAACCTGCCAAGCAGCAGTTATAACACATGAAATTCTACAGCTTGAAAATTAACTAGAAATAAGATTAAAGTGAGAATATACTTGGTTTAATAGTGTCCGAACCATTTTAAAGGTAAGAAAACATAAGAGTTTGTAGAATAAACATAAAAATCTACTAAAATTCACAAAATTGCTCTAATTCTTAAATTATGAACTCTAAATTTCTCAAATCTCAAACCACAACTAACACTTTAAAGTTAATGATTACAATTTAAAGTGCTAACAATGACCTTTTGTGATAAATAATCCATTAATGATCATGTTCTAGATCAACCACTGAAGTAAAAACTCCACTATTTCATTCACAACTTTACAGACAGCCTGTTTCCTTGCCAAATATATTTTCCATATAGAGCTACCAATATTCTCCAATATGTTTTGTCTGGAAATTTCAAACATAGTTCTTGCCCTTGAGCATGTCTTGCTTTCATTCCTTACTGAGGGCTGTTACTCACTGTCTCTTCGAGCCTCCTGATTAACCTGATCCTCATCCCATCTCTAGGAACATCATTTCACTTCTTAATTTAGAGAAAACGAAGAATCATCCCTCCAAGTTTCGTTCTACCATGTGTAGGCTTCCATAATCGCTAGGCATGCTTCTCTCTTTCAATTTACTACAGCATATTGTCCTTATAATAAAAAAATAAAATAAGTGAAAACTTACTAAGTAATTATTATGTACCAAGTACTTTTCTATGCAGCTTACAAATAGTAACTCATTGAATCCTAACACAGCCTCCTCTATAGGACCTATTCTTACCCCTATTCCTCACAAGTGTAGACTGAGACCTAGAGACTGTAATCCAGCCAGAGAATAGCTCCAGAACCCTGGCTCTCACCCACCAGGGCACCTTCCCTGACCTCTGTTTATATGCGTCTCCCCACCTGACTGGGATATCCTTAAGTTCAGTGACTCTTTATTCATAAGAGCATCTCCAGTGTCAGGCATAGTTCTTGCATCATAGTAGGAATTAAATAGTTTCTTGCTAAATTAAATGAAAGGAAGAAAAGAAGGAAGAAAAGGAGGGAGGGAGAATTATCTTTTTTTTTTAACAACTCACTTGTTACGTTAAACCGTCAGCATCTTCTGAGCCCTCACCCATCTATTCTACCAAAGACAGAGAAGCAAACAGACAACAAAACAAAACAAATCTTTAACACAACCAAAGCAAAAAACAGATGAACTAAGTCCTGTTTATCTATAACTCATGTCTTCCAGGATATTGAACACCAGACAAACTGAAATTTAAAGGACTGTGCATTCAGTCAACCACTAATATAATAAATGTTTATTAAATACATATTTAGCTACCCAATTCCCAGAGGCTTGCTGTGTTCTATTTCTTTCTTTCTTTCTTTCTTTCTTTCTTTCTTTCTTTCTTTCTTTCTTTCTTTGGAGGTAAAAAGTCATCTTCTAACATATAATTTACTTATTAATTATATTAATAGTTACTTATCTGTGTCACCCTTCTGGAATGTAGTAAGGTCCACTATTTTGCTTTATTCCCTGGAGCATCCTTAGCACGTACAACCATGTCTGACACAGCTTAGAGATTCAACAGATACTTATTAAATGAATGGATCAGTGTTGGAAAAAAAAGCATAAAGCTGAAGAGAGTATAGTGTATTTAGTAATGAAAAGTAATTGTCAGGATTGGGGTCAAACTGGACACTTTCAGGAAAATGTACATTCAAAAGTCATTGAGAAATTTGAATGATATTGCCAACAGCCAAATAGGTAATACAAGAAAAGAGAAAGTTTGGCAGGAAAAACTGGGAGTTAAATTTTGATAAGGTTTAATTTGAGTTGCACATAGAACATCCATATGAATTCGAGTAGGCAACCAAAAATTCCTAGCTACCTAAGAATTACTTGTATGCAAAGCCGTAAGGATCAAAGTATTCAATACCTCATGATGAAAGCCAATATTTGTGATTGAGTTCAGAGTTGATTTCTTGCTTTTTAGCCTTCTGTTGCAAAAACATAAATAGGTTGGAATACAAGACTGAAATCAAAAATAAAATAAAATATAGTCTTTAGAACTTAGTGTGTATATGTGTGTGTGTGTTCATCTGGTTAACAGTAAGATATTTGCACTAATGATTTGAAGTGCCCTTCATTTTACTGATAGGAAGATTGAAAGGAGCTGGTTAATGACAACTATTTTGTCCTATACTTTAGGATTAAGTTCATTAACTGAGAAATGGAAAGACTAGTATTGCAAGAGGGAAAAGACTGGTGAAATAGGTCCTATAATGAAGAGAATTATGGAATCTAGGAGCACAAGTAAAAATTTAAATTTTGGCAAGGAAGAGGGAAAACAGAGATGAGAGCAAATATATAGAAGTCCTTAAAGGAACAGAAAAAAATTAATGGAGCACAATTTTATGAATTGATATTTATGATTTTATGATATTGATATTTATGATATTCTAGGACAAATATGAGACAAGTGTATTAGCCAGGGTTCTCCAGAGAAGTATTCTCATATTTCCATTTGTGTACATCTATATCTATATATTTCTAGGATAAAGTATACAGATATTTCTAGGTAGAATATACAGAAGTGTATCTTACCCTATATCAAGAATTTTATTTTAAGGAATTGGCTCACGTGATTGTAAGGACTGGGAAGTCCAAAAGCCACAGGGTAGGCTAGAAGGCTAGAAACTCGGGCAGGAATTGATACAGCAGTATTGAGACAGAATTTCTTTTTCTTCTTCAGGAAATCTCAGTTTTTGCTTTTAAGGCCTTCAACTTATTAGATGAGGTCCATCCATATTATCAAGGATAATCTGCTTTACTCAAAGTCAACTGATTATAGATGTTAACCACAGTCTAGCAATATCTAGATTTGATTTTGATTAAATGACTAGGTACCATAGTCTCACCAAGTAGACACATAAAATGAACCATCACAGAAAGATTATATGCAATGTTCAGGTTGAACAAGAAGGCAAAGAATACAGCTGGTCCAAAGTAGCTCCCAGTATACATCTTCCCATTTGTTTAGGAAGGTAGAGGAGGGAAGAATGTAAGAGTGGGAGACAGGACAAGACACTGAGAAGACAATGGCCTAGTTATCGTGCAAAGCAGGACATAGGCATATACCAAGAAGCTCACTGGGCCAGGAACCAGAACACCTGGTTCTCAACTTTGCATTTAGCAGTTATTTTAATTTGGTCATACGTGACACCATTTCTCTGAGCCTGAATGGATATATTAATACCTCTTTCACCTGCACTGAGAGATAATTTTTCAAGTCAAATGAAATAATGAATGTGAAAGACCTTAAAATATATTCGTCTTTATAGATACACATCTATTATTTCTATTATTGCCACTATAAAAATTTTATGAGCTGAAGTCTATGTTACTCCAATAGACATGTAGCTGAGTGAACATAGGAATCAAGAGATATAGCAAATTTAACATTGAATGGAGATTGTCACCAAATACCACTGTCTACTTTATGTTGCCTATTTTCTTCCCTCAGTCCTATCTGTTGGAGCTGCACACTTAGAGACAACTGTTGCTATAATAAAGCATCAATATCCCATTTAAAGTCAAACTGTGATGTGAGTGAATAGGGTTGTCTAAGGAGAGGATATAGAGGGCAAAGAAGAAGGTGACACAACTTGCCCAGGAAACTGCAATATTGAAATTATAAGAAAGAGGTAAAGGCTAAAAAATCAAACCAATATCATGGTATGAAAACGAAGATAGGGGGGCGCCTGGGTGGCTCAGTCGTTAAGCGTCTGCCTTCGGCTCAGGTCACGATCCCAGAGTCCTGGGATCGAGCCCCACGTCGGGTTCCCTGCTCAGCGGGAAGCCTGCTTCTCCCTCTGCCGCTCCCTGCCACTCTGCCTGCTTGTGATTCCTCTCTCTCTCTCTCTGTGTCAAATAAATAAATAAAATCTTTAAAAAAAAAAAAAAAAGAAAACGAAGATAGGAGAATGTTTCAAGATGGAGGAAAATAAAAATGCAACTAATAATAATAGTTTATTATTATCATCCCATCATAAACAAATATGTATTGACTCTTTTCTGCTCTCTTCTTTTTTCGCACCATCATTCCAATACAAACTCTCATCCTCTTTCTTAGACTACTGTAGCAATCTCCTATCAAAAGTATTCATTTACAGTCAGTGTGGTTTCCCACGCCACAGCCAGAATATTCTTTCCAAAATGCAAATGCAAAATGCTGTATTTATCCCTTGGTCCTTTCCCCTTTCTCTGATTAAAATGTCAGTGACTGCCCATTGCATTTAGTGTGAAGGCTAAAATCCACAGCCTGGCCTCCGCCTGCTTCTCACAGCTCACATTTCCTCATCCTCAGGGCTAGGTCGTTGCTCATTCTTCCTGTCCCTCATCCTCCTCCAGGCAAGAACTCCTACTGTTCATTTCAATCTCAGTTCAGTTCTGATTTCCTCTGAGGCGTAATCCCTGACCTCCCTCATTAGGCAATACTCATAATACTTTCTTCTTCTCCTTTAAAACACTTATGCCAACATAGTTTCATATTTTCATATAGATCTCCGTAATCCTTTGAATAATGCTGTGTGGCTTCTAGAACACAGGCTGTAAAGGCAGGGGGTCTCTTTTACTTGAATACATGCATGCATGTGCACACATACATACACAACACACACACACACACACACACACCCCACACACACACAGGCTCTCTTCTTAACTTCAGGCCTTCGGATCTCAGAAGAGTGTTAGGTACAGAATAGGCCCTTAAATACTTAGGTGAATTAATGAACAGTGTCCAGGCTGAATTCAACCCTGAATTTGACATCAGCTTGTTCTCCTCAACATTAAATGAGCTTTAAGTGAATTAGATTTTCTTCCCAGTGTATGTAAACAATGCATATGAATGGAAGACATATATGCATTCAATTCGGCCCAAAAAGTAAACAAATATTTCCCGACATAAATCAAATATAGGTCTTTCTGATCACAGTCTTAATCAAATTTTTTAAAGTTAAATTAAAATAATTCATAAATGCAGGCATTTCTAGCACCATATATCACAGCTAAGAATATAGTCAACTTTGTTTAATGGGATTTGGTTATATTCTAGCCAAAACAAATGTTCTCTACTTTCACCACATAGAAGACATACTGCATGGATCTTAGTGATCCTGTCATAATTATCAACATGAATAACTGAATTTTATATCTTTGGGAAAAGGTCAAATGTATCTTGTAGCTTCTGGTTTCAATCTTCTCCCCATCTCTTCATAGCAAGAAAACATAAGTGCCACATGTTCAGAAGGTCGACTGACATTATTTAAATTCCACCTACGTGTACACTAGAATGATCACAGATTCCTGGAGCCATGAGTACCGAAGACCAGCGTTCGGGTTGTTGCACACTTATACAGCTGGGGCAGCAAGTGTGAAGAGACAGAGGTGAAGAGGACAGGGGAAGGGAAAATCTTAAAAAGAATAAGGTAATGAACAAATAAGTAGAGATTTCAAGACGTTAGCGGCATGTGATTTGCCCGATTTTGATGATAACAATTGACAAGGCTCCACTCCAAAGATTAAGGCCTCTTTCCCTTGGAAGAGAAAGAATATGAGCACACCCAATTCATTGAGAATTTTATTTTTTATTTTTACAAGGTCAGCCTACAAAGTGATACTTACTTTCAGCTCATGGTAAGGGTTGCAGTTGTGTTCCCGAAATGATAATACTCTTACAGGCATGAAAACAAAAGAAAGAAATACAGAAAGGAGGGGAACATGCCTTATTAAAAAAAAATCCACATACACCTAAAATATATGCCTCAAAAAACCACGGCTTTCTCTTTCAAGATTTGAAAGGCAGGACAAATGCCCGTAACAATAGGGAACAGTTAGGAAACTACAATATAAATATGTATTTTGTGGTCTTTGCTAAAACCTGCATTTTGAGTTATACTTCACGGTGACTGCTTTAGAAATGTCAAGGCCACAACAGACTCAAACTTTTGAAATTTGATCTATTGCCCAAGACTGATGTGGCATTCATCTGTTTTTATTTCTTTTAATAAACTGTTACTGATTGCTTCTACAATTTAAAGAATTCCAAATATGAGTGAATAATTAGTATACTTTTCCCTTTTGAGTGACCAATGTGAGAAAGATATGTGGGAATTTAAAACAAAGTGCTTTTTTCCCAACACTGAGAAGAAGCCTCTGGAATTATCCTTAACATATAAACATCAATGGAAAAATCTAGGGAAGTTACTCGTTTGTATCTACTTAAGTTGAAGTAAAGCTATTAGGAATTAATTTAGAAGTAACCAAATCATGTTGACTGACGTCTATAAATTAAATATATTTGCCGAGTGCTCAATATCCACCTGATTTTTTTTCTAGACATGAGCTTTCAACTATATTAAGGAACTATCAAAAAGGAAAATGGAAACATGACTTAGTAATTAATACATGTTGACTAGCATACATGTGTGTTCAATAAGTGTTTAATGTTTTTTCAAAGTTGCATTTTACGTTATTTGATAAAGTTATGCCTGGTTGACTAAATTGACATTTACTTTGAGAGGAATATCCAAATTAGATCCACAATAAAGGAGAGTAAGCAGCCATCATTTATGCCAGGTGATCTATTAGAAATGCACCTTTCCTCTTTTGCTGCTACCTATATCACTTTGATTCTAATCACATAGACTGCCCACAGATCGGCAGTCACACTTATACACATACACATGCACACACGCATACGTGTGCAGTCTCTAGCAAGCCACCGGTCTATCTCTATGGAATAACTGACTAGAATGGAAATATTTGTTTCTACTAACCTACGTGGAAGGAGATATTAATTCTAGTTTTCAGTTTCCAGAATTGAAATACTTTTCTTGTAGGGAATAAAATATGTGGTTTAATGACTTCTGTATACACACGCACACACACATACACACACATACACACACTTCTGTCACATACGAGAGAGATCTTCTGCGCAGCCTCAATTTCTCCTTTCAGCAGCACATATTTAACTTCCATTTAGGTCAATGCAAACTACAGACTGACCAGACAGATGGGTACAAGGGCCTGAAGAGTAGGAATCTGTAGCAGGTAATTGTTGTGGAAACAGAGTTTAGAGAGCACCTCACGGAAGAATCAAAGGTGAGTTCACCTTAAATCTTTGCTTTGATCAAAGAATATAGTAAAAACCTTAAAACATTCTTAAAAACAAAAACCTTACTTTATACCTAAAACTCAAAACTAAGGACAAAATAAACTTCCATGAGTCTTCTTATCTTATTTCAACCTTGTGCACCTTGTGCAGTTACACTCAAAATGTTCTAAGTACTCGGGGCTAATTTGCCAGAAATTCTCCATTAATTCAAATAATGATTTTCTTTTTTTCTTTTTTTTAAAGATTTTATTTATTTATTTGACAAAGAGATAGCGAGAGCAGGAACACAAGCAGGGGGAGTGGGAGAGGGAGAAGCAGGCTTCCGGTCAAGCAGGGAGCCTGATGCGGGGCTCCACCCCAGGACCCTGGATCATGACCTGAGCCAAAGGCAGATGCTTAATGACTGAGCCACCCAGGCGCCCCTCAAATAATGACTTTCTGTCTCTCTCATCGAGCTTATATTTCAGCAAGAGAGACAGCATTAAATGAAAGTGCACAAATAGTTGTGGTGGGATATCTTGAAATGTTAACTCATATTTTCTATATATTTTCTTGGGGCCCTAGGGTTTTTCTAACTTAATCAATTAAGGCCTTCTAGGGTTTTACTTCTGGGAATGTATGCACAACTTAAAGAAAAAAAAAATAATAATGAAACCAAACAGTCTTTTCTTACATTGTTCCTCAGGAGGAAGCAGGTAAATAAACCTCAGATAATAGAAAATGTATTAATTAATGAGTTAGAACCAAGATATCATACTTCAGATTGAAAGACAAAATTCCTTAGAGGTTCACACGGAGTATACTTTGAAAGCGAAGATATGAATGGGTGCCTAAGAAAGATTTCCAGCTCCCTGTTTCCTCCTCTACATGGTCAGTTTCCAGTCAGAAAAGAATGGAAATCCTAGAGTGGGCTGGGAATTGACTGTGGGGAAACCAGTGCCCTCTCCAGGTGGAATCTGAGATGTCCGCAGACCACAGACTGAGAGGTGAGGCAAAGCAGGTGGACCCAGGTCAGCTCAGAGAGTTGTTTGCATCTCATGACAGGAGACTAATTCTCACGTGTTTAAGGTTAGCCAAAGCTATAGCAAAAGGCCTTTCAGAGACTCCCATGACCCCAGTGGGCCATGGGACCAGCAGGATTTCGCTCAGGGATCTGAGAAAAGGCTGAAAAGAAGTTAGAAAGAGAAAGTCACCAATTCTAAATGGGCTTAGCAGGCAAGACTCAAGAAACTGTGTGAACTTGGGGGATAAAGACAAGACACTGGACAGGTCAAAGGTTCTCCTCCTTGACATAACCCTAATCCTAGGGCCCTTGTCTGAAGCCTTGGATCTGTGTAAGCTTCTTGGGTTGTTGTCCCACATCCCCCCACCCCCTTACACATCCCTCTTCCCACCCACCTAGAGTTGGCCAAAGTGACTGGGACACGAGTCTTTTTCTTTTCTTGGGGACCTTTCTATCCTAATCTCTTAATGTTTATTTTCCAACTTTCTTCATGCTTCCAGCCCAACACAGTTTTATCTAATGGCCAGCAGAACAGCTTGGCTCTTTACTTATTAGGTAGTTTTTCAAATATTTTGTTCATGCCCTGAGTTGTTTCTGCTTCTCCCAAAGAGTAGGCTCTTGGAACTCTAAGGCTAAAACTTTACTCATTTTTCCTTTGCATTTTGACGTATTATTTCTTCCCTGATTTTCTGGAAAGGGCCAAGGCATATAATAAGGAAAAAGGAAAGCATGATTTAATAGTTCAAAACTTTAACCCACCACATTCTTATATATACACAATGTAATAAGCCATGAATATAATTACAGAATTTACAGGGGGTATAAACTAGGGTGAAACAAACTCAGTATATGAAATAATTATAAGGAAAGAAAGAACAAAAACGAAAGAAAATAAGGAATAAAGTGTGTATCTGTGTTCAAATATGTGTGTGGAAGAGGTCTATGCTCTTTGGTATGACCTGGAGTAAACATAATCGGTAGTATACACCATAAAGTTATCTGAGCTAGAGCTCAGTGTCTGATATCATAGAAGTGCCCTATTGTGACCTCCGAATGATTTTATTTATTTTTAAGCACTGAAATTTTATGATGTACATCAGTATTTCATATCACTACATAAAGACAACATTTTAACTTCAATTAGAAAAATCGCTGAATGCCAGAATAGACACTGTCACTTCTATAAGCTTCTAAAAAACTTCCACTAAGAAAAATACCCCTCTGACCCAATTCTAACCTTCTTCCTTCTGTTCTTCTTCCTTCCTCCTTCTTCCTTTGGTTCTTTCTCCAAAGCTCACTTAGTGTCTTGGTCACAGGGTGTAGATGAAGAGATAGTATACACAGAGTCAATAATGTTTCACTCATTTTCACTTTACCAAATTCACTAGTTGTTAAGGTAGCAAGAGAAATGCAAGGCCCAGCAAGAAAACACCAAAGAGTACAGCTAATTGTCCCTTGATAAACATAAGTCCTTGAAAACTTGTGTGAATAGATGACATTTTAAAAGGCAAAATCTTGACTATTCTTAGCTGACAAATTCTTTGGAAGCTTCTTAAAGGAATAAGCTGGCAATGCTCTCACATTTCAACTTTAAAATGAAAGGAATCTCTGAACTTTCCTTCTTTAGCAACAAACTCCCTTAACCCCTTCCCTCCCTTCCATAAACAAAACAAAAGAAAAAACCCACAAAAAACAAACAGTATAAGTTAAGATCCTTGGTCTGTGTGTGTATATATGCATACATGCGCGCGCACACACAACACACACACACACACACACACACACACACACACATACATCCACCTCTTTGCCTAGAGCAAGATCTAACCTGGAATCTGCATTTACCCTTCATATCTCATTAATCAAATTGAATACTTTTATTTTCCTCTTTCATTTAGATTGCATTTTCTCATGACAAAAACGGATAGTTGTGGCTTGGAAAATGGGAAACTGGATCAACCATGAACTAGAGCAAAGTTGAAGACAGCTAAATATTTCAAGAGTATTTTCGGTAATTCCATGAGCTTTCCTGACGGTCACTCTATCCTCACTGTATCCTGTGGTGTAATGTTACATACCCAAAGTCCATGACGCAACACAACACAAGTTCAAGGGTAGTAGTAGTTTTGCCTTTTGTTTTGTTTTTAATTAAATGGTTTCTCCAAGCAAGTCTAATGTTTTAATGGTGTGTTGTATCTCTGAAGTTGTGAGTTCATTAAAGATATTTGGAGTACTGGTTCTGTGAAGCTTAGCTGCATGTGGCCATTGGATCACATATCCACTTCCCTGCCATGTAAGAAGAAAACATCTTGGAATATAACTATTAGTTGGCTTTGTGGTGTTGGGTTAGTGTGCCAGTCTGAGGTTAGAGCACAGATGAGATCCCTAGCCCTGGGCTTTGTATTATATAGTATTGTATTTTTGATGTTGTACTTAAGGGTCAATTACTGTTTCCATTATAAACCCTGTTTTTCAAAGGTTTATAACTCACCAATTTTCATTTTGGTATGCAAGCTGCATGAGTATACAGGTTTTAAAAATAGTTTAAATTGGGCAGTGCCGTTTTTAGATATAAAGCAGTAAAATGCACTCTTCATTTGTTTCAGTTTGTTTCGGAAGTTTCCAATCTAAAAGTTTATTCTATCTTAAAATGCAACAATGCTTTTTTTTTCATGTATTTTCATAACAGCTATTCATAGGGAAGATGGTAAAAAGAGGGCAGGGGAGATATCAAATGAAACTTCGGGGAGGAAAACAATTAAAAATATTTTTTTTCTTGTGAAGATTTATGGGTAGATGTCATTTTAGTGAAAGTTCTTAAAAATCAATAAACTAATCAATCATTACTCCCTCAACGTGGGCACTATTTCATGCTACTATTGTGGCAGGTACTGTGAGGAATAAAAGAGCTCCCTGTCCCAATGTGCTTGAAATCCTGGTTAGAGCAAAATACAAAGACAGCAATATTAAGCATAATGGCAACATACACTGAAACATGAGAGTGATAATCATGTGGCTAAGGCTTTCAGAGGCAGAAGCAAGGCCACTTACAGAGTTGTGCAACTCACTGGCATCCTGCAAAAAAAAAAAAAAAAAAAAAAAAAAACCGAGAGATTCCAACGCATGGACAATTGCCCAGATGTGGAAATTTACCCATCTAGGGTCATGCAAGATTTAGAACGCTTTACCTGATCATCAGAATTCGAAAATCCCTGCTTAAGGACAAAATTGTTTTCTCTGTCATTCTCAGTGTTTCCAAACAATAAAAGCAAATTTCCCCCTGTATTAATCTAAGTTAAACTTCTTAAAATGGTCATCTACGCTAGCTATTTTCACTCCGTCACTCAGCTCTCATGTCTCCATCGCTTCCAGTCTGATTTCCAGCACCACTGCACTGCTCACACTGCTCTTGCCAAAGTCACAATGACCTCCTTGCTGCTGCTGTTGCTGCCAATGAAGAAGTCTTTGCTTTTCTCTTTTATCCAAATTTATCTCAATTTATAAAATTACCAGTGTTTTCTAGCTTCTGTTTTATAATGATCTTTGTCATTTTTCATTCTACCCAGTACCTCCTCCCTCCTCCTTCCTATTGGCATCTCTATTTCCCTTTCGGAGAATGCTCCATCGGTGTGGAGTTCGAGTGGGAGGTCATTGTTGCTTCCCATAATGGAAGTTGAAGGCATATAACCTTCTTTTCTTTTCCCCAGCACAGGGAGTAGTGCTGTAAGCAAGACTCAGCCAGTCAGACACTTTCTTCTGGGATTTTAAAACTTGATCAAGCCAGGGTGTAGGGGTGATTAAAAGTCTTATTCTTGTAATGGCAGTGACAAAAGACACCCTCTGACACCACCACTAATTCAAGCTTATTCTAGCTTATGCTATCCAGCTCTCCAGATCTCACTTTGTTAATGCCCATTTTCTAAACCCAGTTCTCCGTGTTTTCTTCATTTCTGTTCTCTCCAGATATTTTTCGATAAATTTAAATTTTCCTTAAGATAGATAGTCTTCTATTGCTTATAAAATAAAAAGAATGTAGATCCTGTAATTTCTGTTCTTTGGCTGCTCTTTTTTATAGATTTTGAAGATTCATTTTCCTCTGTCTATTCCTTATATGTTGCAAGTCTTCCAGATGCTTGTTAATGTCCCTTCTCATTTCATCCTAAACTATCCACCTGGATTATTTCAACTACTTCCTTGACTTCAACTGTAACCCACATGCTACTGACTTCGAAATCCATCCAGCCATTCCAAATCTCTCCTCTGATCCTCATAGTTCTTTATTTATGCCACTTGTACTTTTGTTTATTCTATATTGAGTGAACTTCGACTATGCAGCAGATAAGATAGGCAATAGGGTAACAATAAGAAACAAAGTATGAATTTTTCCATTTCATGGTGGTTAGTCTAGTGGATTCCATAATCCTGTGAATGCCATAATCCGATAAAACTTTAATCTAATGGATGTCATAGTCTGGTGGATCTCATAGGTGCCATGTAATATTCAGTATCTCCACCTGGATATCTCAAAAAGAATGAATTCATTATGTATCCCTGACATCTGCACTTGTATATTCCTCCTACTGGGCTCCCTATTTCAATGAAAATATTTAGTTGCTTATGCCAGGAACCTGAGCCTCAAACTAACTTTTCCTCTTCATTCCATCCCCATCTCTGCACCAATCATTAAATCCTAGTTGGGCAACTTTCTCAATATCTCTAGAATTTGCTCATCATCATCACTTCTGCTGCTGTCCTATCTATACAGGTCTCCATCTCCCTTCTTTAGCATCAACACAACACAAGTGTCACCATTTGTGTCCAAATTGCTGCCAGAATGATCTTGAGAAAATTCAAGCTTATTAGTGATTATATTTTGATCAAAACCCTTCAAAAACCCAATCTCAATATTATTTATGTAAATGAACCAGCAAATGAATTGTGCTCTCTCTTAACTCTCCTTCCATTTGGCATATCCTCCCAGTTTCATAGGAATGCCAACCAGACCAGCTCCACTCATTCTTTAGGTCACTTCATTTTCCCTAGGAAGCCCTACTCTTCCTACAAGACTGTGTTATGTCCCCTTTTATGAGTTCTTAAAACATCTTGTCTCTCCACATCCTAACATTCATTACACTGTAGCATTAATTGCCATGGTGTATAAGTAGATTTCATTAGACTGCAAGACATTTGAAAACTGAAATCATATGCCTTTCTACACTGCTTTTTTTTTTTTTTTTTTCTCAGGAGAGAAGAGTTTTTTTTTTTTCCTCCAAGACTCTATTTATTTACTTGAGAGAGAGGAGGAGAGAGTGCATGAGAAAGGGGAGGGGGGCCAGAGGGAGAAGCAGGCTCCCCACCAAACAGGGACCCCGATGTGGGACTCGATCCTGGGACTCCAGGATCATGACCTGAGCTGAAGGCAGTCGCCCAACCAACTGAGCCACCCAGGTGCCCCTCTACATTGCTTTATCTGTAGCACACAGCAGATCAGTAAATATGGGATAAAACAAATGAATTTTAGCTTTCACATTATTAAAAACCCAATATCAAACTGTGAAAATACTTGTACTGCTTTTTTCTAGGTTTTAAATACTTTGGGTAGATTGGTTTGGTTGTTGACAGATAGTTACATCTATGTGATAATTATGACACTTATGTATATAAGCTCTGTTATATGGCATCATTTATCAGATGATGAAACAGAAATCCAGAATCCCAGGTATGTGATTTTGTTCCTCATATGGATCCCAAGAGGCTATTTTTCCTCCATTCCCTTTTTCTTCTCCTCTTCTTCCTTAACATTCTTCAAAGGTAAACAGAAGTGACCTATAGGAGATCCAGAATAAGATAATGTTCTCTCTGCTCACTCAGGAATACACAAAAAATCATCAGCCTGAGTGGCTTAGTCGGTTAAGCATCGGACTCCTGATTTTGGCTCAGGTCATGGTCTCAGGGTTATGAGATCGAGCCCCATGTGGATTCTGCTCAGCGTAAAGTCTGCTTGAGATTCTCTCTCTCTCCCCCTCGCCCCTCCCCCACTCATGCACACAGGCTCTCTCTCTCTCATGCGCGCACTCTAAAATAAATAAATAAATAAATAACATCTTTAAAAAAAGATCATCAGGATCTGTAGCTATCTGAACTCTGAGGCACACATCTGAAAGATTTTCTTTGAGGAGGAAAAGAATATTGGGAAAGAAATTATATTGAGTACCTTGTAGGTGTCAAGTGTTCCACTGAACTCATCATTTGAGGGAAGGTAGATAGACATATGAATTCAGCACATTATAGACCAACATTGTGATACATGGGACTCCTTGAGGGTTCCTGAGACCCTTTCAGGGGGTCTGCAGAACCAAAGCATTTGCCTAAGATTATTGAGACATTTTTGCCTTTTTTACTCTCATTCTCTCATGAGCCTACAATGGGGTTCTCCAAAGGCTGCATAATATTTGATATGACAACTAATTAAATGAAGAAGCATATAGGAGAACCTAGATATCAAAGAGATTTGCTAAAATGTAAAATAGTGACACTTTTCTCACTAAATATTTTGTTTCAGAAAATGTAGCTATCTTTCAGGAAAAACCTGTTTATGGTAAAGTAATAGATTTATTATTGTTTTAAAAAACAAACTGGTAAATATTTTTTAATCTCAGTTTTAATTTTTGGTAGGGTCAATATTGATAGATCTAATACCCAGCTATTGAATGTCTTCAATAATTTTTGTGTGGAACAGGGTTCTGGGACCAAAATTTTGAGAACTGCTGACATAGAAAGTGAAATAATCAAAAGAGGAGGCATCTATTCATCAATAATATTGCACCGAACATCACTGGAGCTAAAACAAGTCCAGGTGTGGGTAATGGCTAGGTGTGGTTGAGGCCGCATTCTGCCATATGTCAGTCTTCTAGGACCACGGTACTAAGACATACATGTAAATATCAGCAATAGGCTTTCTCTGAGTGATTGAGGACAGTCCTTGCAGGACATTCTGTTGCCCCTTCTTTCTCTGATCATTGATTCAGACAGCATCATGGTTTGATTCCTATGAAAGGCCACATTATTAGACATATCTCCATAGTGCAGTAAAT
Organism: Phoca vitulina; assembly: GCF_004348235.1. Classification (NCBI taxonomy): domain Eukaryota; kingdom Metazoa; phylum Chordata; class Mammalia; order Carnivora; family Phocidae; genus Phoca; species Phoca vitulina. Next base: position 83,362,996 of record NW_022589704.1, read on the forward strand.
TTTAGTTGAAGAATGACAAAAATGAGGAAAATCTTTGAGTACTTATTGTTCTTCAATCTGTTTGCAGGTACTCTGTTTCAGGTAACTCTCACCAAACTCTTGATTTTGGGTGTCATGCCAAGCAGGTGTGTGATCAATGTTTATAAAGTTACCAACTGATTGATTATCTTGCTGAAAGACCTGCAGAAAGCATTACTTCATTCTTGGTGGTCTAGTCTATTAACCATGTGGCAGATTACTTCTATCAATAGAAGTATTCAACTACTCTCTTATTCAATGTAACTGTCTCATATTCTGAAAGAATGAATACAAGGTCAGCGTAAGTGTCCTCAGTGCCTTGGGAGAGGATTTTAGGGTTGCTCTTTTTAATAGACTTTTGCTAAGAGTAGCAAAGGCACCATAAAAAGAACAGCTAATGAAACTTGTTTTCTTCATTACCAAACTTAATATAAATACTTCAACATGAATGTTCTTCTCTTTTTTCTTTTTTAAATTATTCATGAAGCCTTTGCTTGAGTTGGGGGGTGGTGATATTCAAAAATAATCTCAGAAATGATTGCAATAGGAAAGCAGTAATATAATATTTTTGAACCCCAACTAAAATAAGGATGATTCATAATTCAAAAAATACAATACAATAAAACTAAGAATGCAGGTTAGTCCTTAATTTGACCTACATTAAATAATTATGATGTAGAGGTAAACTCATAGATAATTTCAAGGACTCCAAAAGGCTTCAGCTTAAGTAAATGAGATCTTAGATTTTACACTCTGACATCCCTTGCTTTTATTTTTCCCACAGGTGCAAACTCACATCAGGGTCCCTTTCCTGTGCAATTAGCAAGGTAACTGCCTTACCTAGCTGACATTGCCCCTTTTCATTTTGGGGTCTGCAAACATTTGCCACTTGCACTCAGATCATGTTTTTGTGAGAGGCCACAGAGTGACTTTCTTTAAAGCTATCAAAGCCTTCCTCATTATCCTTTATGGGCTAGGCAGAAAACATCTCAACTATTAGACATTTAACTGAGTGCAATAGAATGGGTTTTCTGGCCCCCTCCAACTCCTTGGGTAAAAGCTCTGTTCATAATCAGTTTCTGGTTTTTTAAATGACCCTCAAGAGGTTCCTTCCGGTCCACTTCAGTTCCCTTTTTAGTGTCCCATTGATTTTCCAGACTTTAGGAACGTGTCCTTAACTGCCTGCTTTTCCATTGGCTTTCTCTACTGAATGCTAAAGGAACACTTTGTTACTTCATACACCGAGACAGGAATATCTTGAAAACTAACACACCATTTATAATGGTACAGTTTACAATAGCATTTCCTGCAGAAAGAAGGTGCCTTTCTCAGAAAAAAGAAGGACGATTTCTGCACCCCATTTAGTTTCAAAACTACAAGCAACACCCTTGTTTCTTGTCAATAAAAAGGAAGATAGAATAGAGTAGCAATCACAATATATAAATGATATTATTTGTCCCTAGAGTACATACCAAGTAGTAATTCACTCAAAGAGCTTGCATGAATTATAAATGGCAGGAAAGCACAGAGAGGGAACCTCAGTTCAGACCCACTCCACACTGCTCTTACACGAACAGTTTAAAGTCAGACAAGCTACACAAACTATATAATGAGATTGTGAAGGTATATAATTTACTTTTGATTCCCTTCCTGCTCTAAATCTCATTTTAAATAATATAGGGATGCTGTAGAAGCTGAGAATTCGAAGATACAACACTGATTAAATTTTAAATCGAATAAGCTAATCAATATAGGATCTGAAAAACCTCTTGGGAGTGATGGGACTTTCAAAAAGATGTCCCCTTGACTCCACCCACCCCTAAAATAAAAACAAAAACAAAGACAGCAAGAGAAGAACAAGAGAAAACCTTAGGTCCTAAACCACACGCAGATGTGGAAGACAGAAATATAAGCTTGCAGAAAACTTGGGCATTTATGTAGCATTTGATAATGCAGGGGTGTTCACTGAAGGGCTCTGCTTTGACTTGAAACTTGGGGGCAAAGCCATTATTGTTTCTGTTGCTGAGAAAAAAGAGTATTCATGTTGTAATATAACATATTGTTATATTGTCCAGTTCTTTTTTAGCCTCTAAAATAAAAAAAAAAAAATGTAGTCATTTTCCAAAGAAGAGTCATAAAATGATCATAAGCTCTATAAATAAAAATATGCCAGAGACCCTCAGTCTTGTCTCAGAGTACAGTATTCATGAGTCCTATTTTCTTTTTTTTTAATATTTTACTTATTTATTTGGCAGAGAGAGGCAGCTAGAGAGGGAACACAAGCAGGGGGAGTGGGAGAGGGAGAAGCAGGCTCCCCGCCGAGCAGGGAGCCCGATGCAGGGCTCGATCCCAGGACCCTGGGATTATGACCTGAGCTGAAGGCAGATGCTTAACGACTGAGCCACCCAGGTGCCCTGAGTCCTATTTTCTTATTTTTTCCTCCAGCATTTTCCTTGAGGTTCCTTTGAACAAAATAATCAGGGGGAATTGGGAAGGTAAAAGGGAAAGAAATCTTTTCCTCTCGCAGAAAAGAATAACTGTATAGAAGAATTTCTTACAAACACACACACACACACACACACACACACACACACCAAAAAGCAATAGCTGAGTTGAAACAGGATTGTTATCAGAAATCCTGTGTGAGAAAGAGAAAAAGATATAAAGCCAAAGACTCATCTGAATGACCCTAGTTAAGGGTCTTACTAAAGAGAAAGCTGAAGTTATCTTTGAAAACTGGTGAGTCGCCCTGCTTGGCTGAGTTTGAATTGAATGTTCCCAAAGTAACATTTCACAAACAGGGATACCCTTCCATTTCACACTGCTCTGTCTTAAAATAGCAACACCATTTAGCAATATTTCATATCAAGACAATTACATTGTAGAATTATTATAGTCTTAGTGCTTCATTAAAATTAAAAAAAAGTTAAATCCTTGTTTTGTTGAACACAAGAAATGAATAGTAAATATTGATTTAGAATGAATGCAAACATTTCCCTAGGAGTGGATAATTACTGCCTTTCTATGCAAAACACTTATATTTGAAGAAGCACTTCACTTACTTTGCCATGCGGTATACATTCTTTAGTACATTGTAAATTATACGTTGTCCTGGACAGTGTCTGCTCTATAATTTCTTGTGTCTCTACACCAGAGTCAGTATGTAATTTTAAACTACAAAGTTTCTGCCAACTAGGAGAACAGGCTTAACTCTTTCCCTTTGCTGGATTCTCAAGTCCTTACCCGAGGAGATCTGGAAAGCAAGAGGACAGATGTTCTCAGATCTGGGGCAGTTTGGTCTCTTTAGACTAACAGAAATGCCACTAATTAACTGGCCACAGATTTACAAAGTAGAGACTAAATGGAATTTAGAATGTATGTACCTAAGCCAGTGTACAGCCTATCTAGACGACATGAATTAAATAATTAACATTAGAAATTCTGAAATAGGGCGCCTGGGTGGCTCAAATGGTTAAGCATCTGCCTTCGGCTCAGGTCATGATCCCAGGGTCCTGGGATCGAGTCCTGCATCGGGCTCCCTGCTCCTTGGGAGCCTGCTCCTCCCTCTGCTTCTCTCTCTCTCTCTGTCTCTAATGGATAAATAAATAAAATTAAAACAAAAAAAAGAAATTTTGAATGAAGCATGAGTGTCTTAAATATTTGTTGCAGAAAGGTGTAGTTAAATAAGGAACATTAGAATATATCACACTTTAGAATATATCTTTTGTTAAAACCTTTGATCTTCATGGTTTTATCCCTCTGCCAAAGATATTTGCAGCATAGCACTATTTAAATTATATAAAGGACTATATATTTTAACCACTTCAATATCATCTATGTAGATACTGATTTAATTCAGAAGTTGATGTTAGAATACTTTTTTTTTATTATGTTATGTTAATCACCATACATTACATCATTAGTTTTTGATGTAGTGTTCCATGGTTCATTGTTTGTGCATAACACCCAGTGCTCCATGCAGTACGTGCCCTCTTTAATACCCATCACCAGGCTAACCCATCCCCCCACCCCCCTCCCCTCTAGAACCCTCAGTTTGTTTTTCAGAGTCCATAGTCTCTCATGGTTCGTCTCCCCCTCCGATTTCCCCTCTTCGTTCTTCCCCTCCTGCTATCTTCTTCTTTTTTTTTTTTAACATATAATGTATTGTTTCAGATGTTAGAATACTTCTAAATGGATTCCTTAACATAGAAATATTAAATAGTAAAAATTATAAAAGATCACATACATCATGATATTCATCATTTTTACCTATAATATTACCCTTCTCTAAAGTAATAAAATGCTTGCAAAATTGCCTCAGATTAAGAAGACTAAAGCACTCACCATTCAATTCTGTTTCTAGAAAATTATTTTTTGTTTGGTTGTTTGTTTATTCCACATGTAAATGATACCATACAGTATTTGTCTTTCTCTGTCTGGCTTATTTCACCTACCATAATGCTCTCAGAATGATGGTTGTCAGGGGCTGCGGTGAGGGGAAAATGGGAAGATGTAGGTCAAAGGGTACAAATTTTCAGTTTTAACGAGAATAAGTTCTGAGGATCTAATGTACAGCATGGTGATCGTAGTTAATAATATATGGTACTGTATACTTAAACGCTACTGAGAGTGGATCTTAAGTGTTCTCTCACTACACACACACACACAAAGAGTTAACTGCGTGAGAAGAAGATCTGTTAATTATTTTGATCTTGGTAATCATTCCACTGTATATGTGTGTCTGTATATATTATACATAATATATATATTATACTCATATATATAATCAGGCTGTACACTTTAAATATATAGAGTTGTTTGTCGATCATTCCTCAATAAAGTTAGAAAATATATAAATAATTTTTTTAAAGAAAGATTAAAGTATACGAAGAAATAAAAGCAAAGAAATGCTAGATTTGGAGTAAAGTTACTCTTCAGGAGATAAATGAGATGAAACCAAGAGATTTATATTTATGGAGGCAGCAGTTTATCTCACTTCCATAGAATCCTCACATCGAGATCCTGTGGGATTTAGTCATTTATTCTCTCTGGTTTCAAACTGCATATAACTTTCTAGCTTTTGGATATATTAAAACTTGCAATATAAGAAAGATAAACTGTAAGAAGAACAATATTTCAATAAGATTATACCATCTATAAATGTATTTGAAGAAGGAAGATCAAAGTTGTACCCTTTTGCATGTCATGTAGTATCTTGTGGCATCCACTGTGCTCTCTTATGTTTATACCCTCTCCCACTATTGGCTTATTTTAGACCAACTTGCCTGGTCATAAGAACTGCCTGGGGAGTTCATTAAAGAACAATTCTCAAGACCTTATTTCAGAGAGTCTGACCCGATGAGTCTGGAACAGGGCCCAGGAAACTTTTTTTTTTTTTAATGCGCCAGATAATTTTTATGATTAAGTTTAGTAAGTATGGTTCTAGACCTTCATCTAACCTATCCTCTAAACTCAATTTTATTCTTAATCAGTGTGAGCAGTATTTTCACTAGTTGTACTTCAGGGGAAAAGGGTAAAGTCTTCTCTCCAGCATGCTAACTGAGAAATACCTTGCCTAACTGTGTCAGCATGAAAAGAAAGCACAACTAGGATTGACTTTAAGTTATGCCAAAGTAAAACCAATTGATACCAGATCTGTTCCTTAAAGAAGGTATTGACAGAGGTGTGTGTTAAGAAACAGGAAGATATGAGTTACTCAAGTGCAGACTGAAAAGAAAGTGGGCACAGTAAATGGACACAGAATCGAGGGGGTTGGGTGGAGAGGAAACTGCTAAGTCAACCATGTCATAAATGAGTCTAAGCTCTGCTCCTTGCAAATAAACTAAATCCAACAGTTGTCTGAGAATAGACTTAGTCTGCAAAAGATGATGTGGATTTTGTGGATGTTAATTTTTTAAATGCAAATGACAACTTAATACTTCCATAGAAATTACGAATAGAGACCATGTTGATGAATTCACTAGCACATACAAAAACTTTTAAATGCCAGATTTGATCATAATCATGTGAATCAAATCCAACCTTGACTGTGACTCTGCAAGGGTATCAAGAGGTATTTTGGAAGAGGGTGGGTAGATGTCCTAGATGATGTCGATACTAATGTAAATGACATTAGTGAACATCAAAGGTTTTTATAATAGTAAATAGTCAAATTTTACACGCCATAAAGGTAATAAATAGGTATGTTAATGTGTTTGACTTTGTCCACTTTGTCCCTCCACATTCCTAGCCATTCTAAACAGTGACTTTTAAAGAATTTTTTGCCTTCTTTAAGGTACTTGTTAGCACCATAGGCAGTAGAGGAGGTGTGGGTAACACATTAAGCCTCTTACTGAAAGGAAAACAAAACAAAACGAAAAGCCCAGAATAGGGTCTAGAATCCAGCCCTTCACAGCGCTTGACTTCACGCATTCACTGGCTTTAGGAACATTTCAGAAATGTTAAAAGGTGAATAAGAATGTGCGTGTTAGAACCAATAATATGTAGAGCTCTTAAAGTGAAACAAAGCCTCCTAAGGTTTTATTTTTTATTTTTTTTTACTTTTTTTTTTATTATGTTATGTTAATCACCATACATTACATCATTAGTTTTTGATGTAGTGTTCCATGATTCATTGTTTGCGTATAACACCCAGTGCTCCATGCAGAACGTGCCCTCTTTAATACCCATCACCAGGCTAACCCATCCTCCCACCCCCCTCCCCTCTAGAACCCTCAGTTTGTTTCTCAGAGTCCATAGTCTGGACATAACTTTTTTTTTTTTATGTTATGTTAATCACCATACATTACATCATTAGTTTTTGATGTAGTGTTCCATGATTCATTATTTGCATATAATACCCAGTGCTCCATGCAGAACATGCCTTCTTCAACACCCATCACCAGGCTAACCCATCCTCCCACCCCC
>NW_022589704.1:83370040-83428788 GCF_004348235.1 Phoca vitulina
TTTTTCAGAGTCCATCATCTCTCATGGTTCATCTCCCCCTCTGATTTCCCCCCCTTCATTCTTCCCCTCCTGCTATCTTCTTCTTCTTCTTCTTTTTTTTTTTTTTTTTAACATATATTGTATTATTTGCTTCAGAGGTACAGGTCTGTGATTCATCAGTCTTGCACAATTCACAGCACTCACCATAGCACATTAAAGATGTTTATCAAAGAAACTCAGAGACCAACAAATAAAGGTGGGGAATGGTCAATCCCCAAGTCATTCCCCAGGGCACTGAGACCATGTCAGGATGACATGAGTTGCTTAAAGTCACTTTGTCACAGCAGGAGAACCTTTGCCCTCTCAGATGAGGCTATGAAAGACAATGGACAAAAAGCATCTCAGAGCCAGATTGGTGACTGTGGAACACGTTCCACCACCAGAAGGAAGAGATCCTGTCACCCTAGTCCAACAGAATATGCTATATGCCCAAAACTCTTGGCCGCTATAAGTTGTTTCTCCTTCTCCCCTTTTCTGAATGGTAATCTTAATGAATTTATCTCCTCATTCCTCCTCCATTGTCCACGGAGGTGACAACTGAAAATACCATGTAGCATTTGGTGCTTATGAAATTGCCACATCTGCATCAGACTCAAGGCAAATATACCTCCATCAAAGACCCTGAACTTGCACTGGGATGCAGTAACAAACTAAGATATAGGTTTATATCTGTTTTGAAAGAGGTGAGTGTGTTTATAGTATAGAGGAAGTTTGCGTTATTTTAAGCAAAGGCATTACAAAATTGTGCACATATAAGAAAGGAGCATATGTAGAGAAAAATGAACCACAAGTGGTAACTGGTAAGTGTATATCCACTAGAGATATTTGGGAGAAAATCTAGCCTTCACTATGAGAATTATCTCTGTGCCACATCATTTTATTATTTTGCAATGTATCCTCTAGGAATTCTGTCAGATCAGCTATGCTGGGAGGGCACATTTGCCATCATGTGTAGACAGCTTGCCTAAAATGAAACCGTCACAGAAGAAAGTAAATGCTGGAGAAGGAAGGGAGAGAGTAAAAATGAGGGGGGTGGGCAGGAGGGAAAAGGAGATAACAGGAACCCACAGATTAGAATTCCTAGAAACATGAGAATATAAGAAAAAGTTCAAGTTGGTTTTCTGTCATGATCAATTGAAAAAGTCCTCATTAATACAGAAAGAATTCGCTTTTGATTCAAATTTCGTATTAGCTTTGCAAAGATGGGGTCAAATACGAACACTCTTATTGACTCCCTGTCATTAAGTCAGTGAGAGTAGAAAGAGGAAGCAGGTTTTGTATCTCGCTTCCACAGAGAAACGGAATCTAATTTTACCAGGATATACAACCAGGAACTATCCTGCTCCTGAGGTCAATACCAAACAGCCATAATAACTAACACTTATTGAATTCTTATTATGTGCCAATCATTATACAACATTAATGATATATTCCTATTCACCTTCCCATCCCTGTGACAACCAAATGAAACCATTATACTTGCTCCATTGTACAGACGAGAAGACAGACTTAGAGGAGACAGACAATTTGCCCAAGGTCACACAGTGGCTAGGACTGGAACCCGGGCTCCTTGCACTTACCTGTCTGTCCCCTTAACAACCATGACCAACTTGGGACAAGTATACCAAATGGAATACTTCCCAAATACCAGTGAAATTCTTTGATTTATCTTTATCTCCTGTCCAAGTCCAGAACGAGAGAAAAAAAAAGTGTTTTCCCTCTGCCAACAATACCACTAGCATTGCTACATTGACATTATTCAGCAAATAGCTTTCACTTAGTAATCATGGTGAGAACTCTCTGCCTGAACATTATAGACTGTTTTCCAGCAAGCACAAATCCAAATAGAAATAGACCCCAAATTTCAAAAGTAGTAAAAGAGGTGGCATGAAATTGGTATTAAGTCCACTTCGAGATTTGCTTTAAGACCCGACTGACTGTTGGATGCTAGAACAGAATCTAATTTGCTTGGCTGTTACTCAGCATTGATGCTCGAACTTACCCTACTTCAGTCCTTGCAGCAGGACACCATTTCAGAAAGCTGAGTTCAAAGGAATGTGACTTCTGCAAACAGAATTCTTAATGTCAGAGGATAAAGCATCATGGTTGTGGGGAAAGTTGTGCATCTACCAGGAAAATATTCATCAGGCTACCCAGTTGGTCTTTCCCTTTCCCTTTGGTTATCTGGGCATATTTTAGTCCATATTAAAATATCCATGAGATCTCCACTCTTAATCATAAAGCTTGAGGAAAAAAAAAATGTCCAGGGAAAGTTATTTTCAGGTATAAAATTAGAACCTCCTTTTAACTCCTTTGCCTCAAGATTTGCATAACCGTGAGGGCCAAGAAATCAAACAATGAAAATACCAGATACTACAGATTAGAAATGAAAAGTAAACCAGCCACATGCCAGTTTCTCGCTACAAGTTCCAGCCGAGACCAAAATCAACGTGACTGAGAGAAGATGTAGTGTAGAGAGAAAATCTCCCAGGATAATCAAGGGATATATTTCCAAGTCTATTTCCCCCCACAGAACTGTTTTGTTTTCTCACATCAATGAGCTAGAATAAAATGTGGATCCCATGATCAAGCTGGCAGAAGTCATGCTCCCTACCTGGATGCTCGCAAATTGTAAATCACAACTTTACAAGGATTTAACTTTTCCCTTTCCAAAATAATCAAATGTTGTGGTGAGGGGGCCACTAATCATGACAAAAAATATACTGCAAATTCTTTCTTTTGGTGCCAAGTCCAATAAGTTCTCTGAGTGAAATTAAATGCACGATCTTATTCCAAACCACAGCTTCCCTTGGGGATGTTCAAATCTCAAGTGGGGGCTGAAAGGCCAGTTGTATCAAAGCCCAGGGTTACACCCATTTTTTCAAGTTTTTTTTTTTTTTTCCTTTTTTAACTACTGCCTGTAGTGTAAATGGCTCAGGCCCCTGTGCTTTCCAGCCTGTATAGTTAGATCAGCACTTCATACTTTCCATACTCTGCCACCAAAAAAAAGTGGACCAGTCCCTGACTTCTCTTAGTTTCTCACAGTTTTTGTTTATTTTAAGAGATTCTCTGTTGAACTCCAGGGACGCGGGAGGGGGGCGGGGAGGTGGGGAGGTGGGGGAGAGACAGAAATCTGTTATGGTATAAACAATGACTGGCTCCATCTCTTAGATCTGCAATATCACAGGAATTAGAGATGGAAAAGACCCATTAGGTCATCCTGTGCACCCTATGCCAACACAGCACTATTCCCTACTGTAGATTATCTCTTCTGAGAATTTTTAATATGTTTAAAGGGTAGCCAATGACAACATAGCTTCATTTTATTTCTTTTACCGCTTTGTTCCGTCCCATCTACAGCAAGTCATCTCTAAGAGTGGCTGCAGGGTGACTTCTCAGAGGACATTCGACTGCCCGGGAAGAATGAAAACAACATTTGTGCTATCCAACAACTATGTTTCGTAAGTTCAGCATGGAAGCATCCATAAAGACAAATTTTAAAGAGCCAGCATTTAGTCCCAGGGATGGAATGGTGACAGGAAAAGCAATGTGGCCATAGACATATTCTATATATCTAGTTCGTTATACCCCAAATACACTGTGTCAGTGGGCATGTATGTTCACATGAAGTGCATACAGATACTCATCATTACCTTAGAGTGTTTCTGTTTCCTAAAGTTTGTGCCAAATGCTGCATAATTCATGAAAATGTGATCCAAAATATTTAAGGTTATATTTCTCACAATTTTCTTCTTATCTCTCTTAAGTCACACATTTTAAATGTCAACTTGTATAGAGAAATATTTAATTTCAAGGATGCTCCGCCATCAAGAAACTCTTTAACTCTTCCCTAAGTAGTTTTGTTTTTTTCTTCTTCATTCTTATCCCAAGATAATGTAGTGTTTCAGTTTCTTTGTACATGTCAAGCCCCAGTGTCCTACGTTACTAGACTACCAGTCCCATACATCAGAAAAAGAGATACAATGTGAGTGAAACCTAGAATGAAGAATGGACACAGTGTGTGTTCTTGAATGGCTACCATCTCAATCCACTGTCCTTGAAGACTAATTGTAGGAGATCAATCAACGTTAGTATTGAAAGTATACCATCTTATGCGAAGATTATAATCAACATTGATAGAATATGTATTTTTATTATGTCATGGTCTGTTTTATAGTATTTTCTAGGCATAACGCAGGATGCATTTTAATTTTTAATGCATATAATACGTTGCCCATCTTTGATACGTGCAGTAGAAAAAAAATAATTCCTCACTGTTCTACTAAAAGGCAGGATAGCTTAGCAAATAAGAGTCTGGAGTATGGACCCTTTTCAAGTTTTGTGATTGTGGGCCCTACCAGTCACTTTCTATGTGAATTTGGTCATGTCATTCATCATATTTTATCGGCTCTAAGATGTCATGGACTCTAACACTGAGGATTATTTTATGTGTGATAAAGAAAATAAAAGTAATGCTAGTTAAATGATGACATGATGCTCAGGATTTCTTTAACACAGTAGCACGACACGTGCCGGCAGAATACTGGTGCTGTGTCAGTTCTTCAAGAGGGCTATGCCATGGGCTCTAATTTTTTTTTCCAGATCACTTGACATTATTCTCCAAGTTTTGATTTTATGTTTTGTTTTTTTTATCTGATCACAAGGAGTCAGCAGCAAGTTTTGAGACAACAATCAAGAAAACATTTTAGAAAGTAATGACAAAGGAGTGGGAGAAATAGGTGAAAGGGATGAAGAGGTACAAACTTCCAGTTATAAAATAAGCAAGTCATGTGGATATAATGTACAGCATAGGGAAGAGAGTGAACAGTATTGCAGTAACTTTGTATGGTGACAGATGGTAATTAGACTTATTGCGGTAATCATTTGTAATGTATGAAAATATCAAATCAGCATGATATACACCTAAAACTAATAGGATATTGTACGTCAATTATACTTCAATAAAAAAATAAAAAGAAGCAATTAAACATATGTATTTGCAACAATCCATATATAACTGAAACAACAATATAACTATCTATGACCAAGTACATTCATAATAAACAAACAATGAAAACTATGCCACGACTGGCTTATAAAATGCTATCAATTATAAGACCCATCCTGAGATCAGAGATGTATATGTAACAACAACAACAAAGAGGAGGCCCTAACCCTACTGAGGTTTCCTAAGCTGTCCTAGGAAGCTCCCATCATAAGTAAGGCTCTACTTTGTTTCCACCCTCAGGTCACCTTCTCAACAAAGAAATAATGAAATTGTCCCTGAGACAGAGGAGTGGCTGGATGGTAGCCAAGGATTTTGGTTGCATCTCCAGTGGTGTTTGACATTAATCAGTTGACTTTCTTATCACCTGGAGTAATGTTAAGTTGAATTTGTATAGTCAGAACAACAAAACAAGTAAACAAATTTTTTAAACATCAGAATATTCAGCAAATTAACAGGGGGAATATGGGAAGAAAAGAATTGAGCAATTTTTGGAATCATGCAAACATTTTTTTTTTTTTTTAATTCAGGGCTTGCTACTAACCAGTAGAGTGGTCTTAGGCAAATTTAATCTCCCTGACCTCAATGTGTTAAATTATTTAATGATACAACTTATCGAAGTGTGATATTTAAATGAAATAACGTATATAAGGGTCTTCCCCTGAAGCTTGATACATAGTAAACACTAAACTAAACATTTTAGTTGTTTTTTTTTTTTCCCATTAAAGTGCCAAGGATCAGGGGAGGTCGTTTTTAGCAAACACCATTATTATAAAGGTGGGAGAAGCAAGTGAGGTGACAGAAACAACAAAATAAAAGGAGCAGAGATTAAGGACAAAACCTAATAGTTTCTACAAAGGCCTTTATTAAAAGGCAAAGGTCTGTTTATAAAATCACTGATTGATGGTTTATATTGTACTTCTCAAGAAAAAGAGCCTCACTTACTCCCAGATGTATATGATAGAGGGATTCAATCTACATTTTATAATTTTAAGAGTAGAATTAAATTGGAGAATTTTAGAAGAAGAAAGTTTGGGCTCCATCAGATTCTTCCCCATTCTTGTTGGGGAAGCCTTTGAGCTTGTTCCTCTCTGGACAAAGCTATTCTGATGGCTGGTTCCTTCAAAGTCCTCCCTGACCACTGTGGCTAGTGGGGCTCATTAAGCCTTTTGTAGAACTCTGCTCCTTTGCTTCATAGCTCTAATAAGAATCAATTATTGTGTTGTTCATTTATTGGTTTAGCTGGTGACTTAGAGTGCAATGGAGTTATGGTGAAGAGCATAGACTCAAAAGCCATCACACCTGGCTTAAATCCCTGCTCTGCCACTTATTAGCTGCATCTTTTTGGCAAGTTATACTCTCTTCTTTACCTGTAAATGGGGAAAATAACAGCTCCTACTTCAAAGGCTTGTTATGAGGAATAAATGAGTTAATATGTATAAAGCACATGGTAACTAACCTGTAATGTGGTCTCAATAAATATCAGGTGCTCTTGTTTTGTATTTGTTCCTTTGTGTTCCAAAGCCTAGCTTAATACCTGGCACATAATTGGCACTTAATAAATGTGTATTAAAGAAATGAAAGAATGAATATTCTGAAGAATATTCCTAAGGGGAGACTTCCAACAATGGAATTCATTGCTCTCTGACATCCTAGTCCCTGTCAGTCAACAGAAGTGCTGAAATAATTCTCAGAAGGGTTTTGGATGTCATTCTATAATTGTGTGGCGGATGTAATTAGTTAATCACTAAGGTCTCTTCCAAATGGAAGATTCTGATATTGATCTAAGATAGTGCTCTTATCTCTTCCCCTGTTTGGGTCCTAGTTTTCTCAAAGATAAAATAAAGCTTTTTGACTAGATAAATCTCCGGTATCCATCCTATTCCAAAATTCTATGATCCTATATGTGAGCCAGTTGAACTTGTCATTATATTTTTCCTTCAAAAACTCACATAGGAGATGAATTTTTCATTTGGCAATGCAAATAACTTGGTTCAGTTAGCACCTGGGACAGAGTTTTTCTACCCAGGGGCAGGGAGCCCAGCAACTCGTGACTGGCTGTAGTCACTGCCACTTGGTGACAGGAACATAAACAGTCCATTCCCCATGCCTCCTCTTTCCACTACTGGATGCTCCTTCACTTCCCACCTTCCAAAGCAATACAGCCTCGCCTTATACAAGCAGCTCCAAAGCAGAGGAATTCCACCCACACAGCACGGCAGAAATCAGAGCCAGAAAACTCCTATTAGGTCACGCAAGCCACACCCCTTCCAGAACAAGAACATCCACTTCAACTGACATTTCAGCTCCTCTTCTGGCTCCAAAATAAGGCCGTGCTTCAGTGGTTCCTGTATATGGTTTGAATAACAGTTTATAAGCATTCTGGGATTCTTTGAAAATAAAGGTTCCATATAAAGTGATAGTGTTATTTTGTTTATTATGAAGGTTTGCACGCCCGCGCGCTTGTGTGTGTGTGTGTGTGTGTGTGTGTGTGTGTGTGTTTGGCTTCTCTTCCTGGGAATAGTCACAAGATTTCTCAAAGAGGAAACTGTACAGCAAGCCTCTGACCTGATTTCTGTCAAACCTCTGATAGTCAGCCATTCAGAACCTAGCTGATTAATGCCCCGATTGCTTTGCTGTGAATGTGCAATAGAAAAATTAGTTTTGTAAACAATTAAAATATTATTTGAAGTACTACATGTTAATTATTGCTAATATATTTGTTCACATTTTTCTCAACTTAAAGTATATATTTATTTATTGTCAATGTAAATTCTGTTTAATTTTAATTGTATAACAATACTTCATTGCCTTTGGATATGAAGGCTTATAACTGTTAATTTGCTGAACATTCAACATTTGAAAAATCTGTTTGCTTGTTTCATTGTGCTGAATATACAAATTCAACTTAACATTACTCCAGGTGACAAGAAAGTCAACTGATTAACACAAATGTCAAACACCACTGGGGATGCAACCTAAATCCTTGGCTACCATCCAGCCACTCTTCTGTCTCAGGGACGATTTCATTATTTCTTTGTTAGGAAGGGAACATGAGAGTGGTAAACAGAGTCTGAGATGACACAGTATGATACTCATGGCTTTCTTCTCTTGAAGAGCTTAAAGCAAATAGTCTAGGAAAATGTTTCTTTTTAGCACACGCACAAACAAAATTAGCAATACTGTACCCATTTTACAGAGATGAAAACTTGATTGTGGAGAAATAGGGTCACTGGTCATTGATTGTAACCTAAATCATAGTGACAGAGACAGGGAAGGGCTAACTCTGTCTCCTAAGTCCTAACCCATAATTATACCCCAAAGACCACATTTTCTTGAAAACCACTAGAAATAGAAACAACAAAGCATTCTATAACATGTAAAGTGCTACTAAAAGGTATAATAGTAATAAAGTTCTGAGCTGGGACAGTTTATTTACTCCATCTGAAAGTATATGAAAAAGAAGAATTATTGTAAGGAATAATGCTAAACTCAATACATTCTAAAGAAATTGCTATTATTTTAGATGATGCAATAAGTTACATATTTATCAGGGAAGTTTTGTCAACTAAAGATAATTTCCTGATTTCCAAGGACTGCTATTCACGTTGGAAAGCTCTGGATAACTGCTGTCTACTCTGACACATAACTAATAATGCAGAGAAACCCAACATGACCCATCGTTGGGAATGAACCTCAACTTCTAAAACATTCCAACTGAACAGAGTTCAGAGAGAGATATAGACAGATATACACTACTTGGAGATTTCAAATTTCAAATTTTGAACGAAGTGGAACAAGTCTTCAAAAGAATAAACAGGAAAAGGGGGACTCAAGGGATAAATAGCTATCAAAGAGAACACTGGGAACACAATTCTTGGATCAGTTTAGAAGAACACAGACAGGGTATAAACTAGCAGAAAGTACTTTAAGGTTATACTGAATAAGAGGCCGAGTGAGCAATGAAAAGAAAACAATAGGTTCAGCAGTTTTAAAGCCATATCAATCAATAAATGAGCCAGTGTGAAAGGATATCAAGATTTCCCTAGGGGCACCTGGGTGGCTCAGTTGGTTAAGTGTCTGCCTTCGGCTAGGGTCGTGATCCCAGGGTTCTGGGATCGAGCCCCACATCAGGCTCCTTGCTCAGCGGGGAGCCTGATTCTCCCTCTGCCTGCTGCTCCCCCTGCTTGTACTCTCTCTCTCTGACAAATAAATAAATAAAATCTTAAAAATGTTTTAAAATTAAAAAAGAAAATGATTTCCCTAAAAGGAAGCATTCCTCACAGGAATACAGTCATTGAAGGAAATATTAAAACACCAGCATTTATACCATACTCACCAAAATATGAATTATTTTATCCATTTCTCCATTTAACACATCTGCCCATTTAAACTTAGATTGTGCCTCAAGGTGGAAAACCATTAATCCACTTTAGGGACCATCGAGGGACTCACAGAGATACCAAATGAACCTCATTTCAAGTTCACTTTGAGTAAGGAGGATCACAGGAAGGCTGCTCAGGTCACTGCATTGAGAATTCAAAGGCCTCATATTGGCTCAGCAGGGAGAGTCTGTAATCAATTATTGGTGCCTGTCATGGCCATGGGAGTGGGGAATCCAAACCCACCTGCCATTTGTTTGGTTTTCTGATCCAGTCCAACCCTCTTAACTTACAGATGAGGAATCTGAGACATAGGGAATTTACATTTAAGAACAAAGAGCTGAAGTAATTGGCCTAAGGGTAGACAGATATTAGGTTGTTATTCTTTATTGAATGCAGGTACACTGATGTCTAGTTCCCTAACTTCCTTTCTTCCATTGCATTACAAATGCTGATTATTTGGAGTTCTATAGGAGATATAAATCATACATAGTTATACTTCTGTAATAATATAGTCTTAGTTCATTCTACCATAAAAATCTTAATATTTAAATATATTTTTAATTTTTTTCAAGCTCCTAATATCTACCTTTCTGGAAAAAATAACTTCTTACTAAAACTTAATTTCTCTCTCTAGGACATTTAATCCAATAAGTATACCGATTTTCCTAGGCCCCATTCCTTATTTCTTTTTTTTCTTTCTTCCTCTCTGTGTAAAGAGTTTGTAAATCTAACTGACTTAATCCCATTCAGTGTGATACTAAAACTAGTAATGAAGTGTAGAGGAACCATTAATATACCAACTTCCTCTAAAATGCACATCAAGGTACCCTTGAGTAATCTCAAATTTCTAGCCATATTCCCTTGAAGCTTACAGCAAGAAGTATGGAATATCCATTGGCCCCGTGTTTACCTTCTTTAACCACACCCAATATGGAATTACTTTTCAGAAATCCAAGTGAAATGTTATGGGTAACCAAATCATTATTATAATGGTAATAATTGGATATCTAATATCCATACCAACATAAAATAAGCCAGCACTAATAGGTGTTGTTCATCACTTAAATTTCCCTGCATCATTTTGGGGTTTTTTTCACCTTGTGTATAGGTATATTTATTCTAAAACTTACTTGAGTGCAACTTTCAAAGACAAGAAGACAAATGTCTCTACAAAAGGCTCCTGGTGAGAAAACACACAAAATCCATGAAGATGGCTTGTAATGGAAGTGCCTTATGCCCACTTGGATTTTTTCAGCATTTTTCCAAAATATCTATATTAGGTGGTCATTAGGCAGTTAATGGCAAGTCTCTGGCATGTGGCCTCAGTCTGAAAAATCCTTTAAACCATGCTCCCCTTTAAAAACTATAGCTGGGGATAGGATAGGCATAGAACATATTTTATGACTGTTACTGCTTTGCTTCTCCAGCTGCCCATTGAAGAGATATTTTGCCTTAGGTTTATCTATCATGGCAGCATGGGCCCATTGGGACCCATGGAAGGTTGTAATGAAGGGCTCCATCAACCAGTTTCATTATTTCAGAAAGCCCAAGGGAATAACACACTCACCAATAATAAGGCTGCTAAAGCTAGAGTGTCAAATTACTTTGCTTTGGGGTAAAATCTTATCAATTTCATATGAAAACTCTTACTACCTCATGCTGATCAGAGTCTCCGATTAGCAACTGTGTATGTGTTTGATTAATAAAATGTGAAATAAAAACAAATAAATTGTTTTGTTTGAACATTAAAATATTTCAAAACACAGAATCTTAGACAAAGAAGATAATCAGAGAAGACTACATTAGAGGCTTAACATTAGTCTAATATGTTTCATAATGATGATGATTGCAATGCAATAGCTAAAACTTTCACAGCATTTACTAAGTCTCAGGCACTCTTCTATGCATTACACATACACTAATTCATTCAGTCATCACAATGACCATATCAGTTATTAGCGCACAGTAGGCCTATAAAGTAAGAAGTGAGCAAACAGACAGGGACCAACAAAGGACATGCCTACAGTCATACAGACAATAAGCGCTGAAGCAAGCATTTGAACCCAGGCAGTGTGGCCTCGGAATCCATGCTCTCAGTTCCTCCTTTCAGGAAATACTCTGTCTGGGGTCTTATTGTTAATTACAACAACCATAACACAGCATAGTGGCTTCCTTATATGTAAAATTAGGAATCTTAATAATAGTTTCTCAAGAGTTGTTGATAAGATTTAGTAAGTTATTTTTTGTAAAATTATAGAGCAATACTTGGCACAAGGTAAGTTCTGTTAAGTATTTGCCAATATTAATAATAATACTCTTTTATACTACAGAGTTTTTTTTTTTCTTCCCTTGAGCACAAATCAACCTTCTCACCTGTGTTCAGTATGGGTGACAAATTAACTTTTTTTTTTTTAAGATTTTTATTTATTTAAGAAAGAGAGAGTGAGAGAGAGCATGAGAGGAGAGAGGGTCAGAGGGAGAAGCAGACTCCCCGCTGAGCAGGGAGCCGGATGTGGGCTCGATCCTGGGACTCCGGGATCATGACCTGAGCCGAAGGCAGTCGCTTAACCAACTGAGCCACCAAGGCGCCCAACAAATTAACTTTTAAAATGACTTTGCTTGGGGCGCCTGGGTGGCTCAATAGGTTAAGCGTCCAACTCTTGATTTCGGCTCAGTTCATGATCTCGTGGTCCTGGGATCAAGCCCAAGTAGGGCTCTGCACTCAGCGGGGAGTCTGCTTCAGGATTCTCTCTCCCTCTGTCCCTTCCCCTCCCCCAAATAAATAAATCTTTAAAAATAAATAAATAAAATGACTGCTTTTCTCTAAACACCAATATGCAAGGAAATTTGATTGGCTGCCTAAAAAGAAACCATTAACTCATCATACGGCCAAAGCTCAGGTGAACACTCCCTTTGCAAACAGGGAGGGACCAGAGGGAGGGGAGAGGAGACTACATGTCTCTGGTAGAGGTGCATGGAATCAGGGGCCTGAGTCCCTGGCCAAGGACTCTTGTTGAGTTTTGTTTCTTCTTTTCTACCTCATCACAAACACTCCTATGAGACTGTTATTTACCACCAAATATGTGTGCCTAGAAACGAGTTTTAAAACTATAACATCCACCGCATGGTTTATACATTCTTTGGACTAGCATATCATGGCATAATATTACTCAGTTTTAATAAAACTCCATCCTTTGAAGCTCTGCTGTAGAGGAGAGTAATTCCACAGCAGCTTTGAAGTATACTCCCTTAAATAGAGTAAGAGAAGAAGCCATTGTTTATTTCACTACTATTTAAGAGTTAATGAGAGATTTGCACCTGTACAGCTGTTGTGGACTGAAACTAGTTCATGGAGTGAATGTGTTTTCTGCTTGAGACAGTTGTAAATGCCTTGAGTAAAAACACTGAGGACTGCTAATGGATAGGTTTATTTTAAAGCATGCCATCTGCTATCAATCATAGAGAAGTATAGGAAGCAAGTTTGGCTGGGCTCCCTCCTTGCGAGCCTGATAAAGACAGGGCTCCAGGACTCGGGAACATTGAGTCCTCAAGAGAATAAAACATCAAACCTACTCAGCAGCTCCACTAACAATAATAAAAATGCCTCTGCCTAAAGGTGACATTCTGAATTTACGATTATTTGTGTCTATAAAGTGTATTCTTTGGCTCCTGACTCATTCTGACTGTCTCACTCCGAGAACAATACATTAAGCCTGCCTGGAGTAAATGGAAATCCTATCCTTTTATTAAACCAGCAGCCGGTACCTGAGACGATCTAATGCCCCATATGATCGCAGGAAGATTTTCAGCTCTGTTCTGTTCATTTTTTCACGATTTTTAGTAAGAAAATTACAAATGAAATCTATGTTAATGCACTAAAATACATAAATAATGTAGGCGATTTATGTTCCCTAAAAGACAAAATAAAATGAGATAAAGTAAGAGTGAATTGGAACTAATCCTACTCTTCTTTTATCATATGCCCCTACTATAATGACATTGGAAAATTACATATTAGAGATATGTGTTAGTAAAATTGAGAACCGGTTGCTTAGAGTTATTATGTTCTGTATGCCGTGTGGACCAAGTACGTTTTCAAGAGGACAAAACATTATTTCCTCGGAAATCTTCCAGCTGTGGAATCATAACCAATATTGCCTTCAAAAATGGATCCCAAAGTATTCCTTGAAAAATGTCGAGCCTGGCTTATTAAAAGTGCTGCCTGCTGAAATCCTCAGTGGATAAAATGAGTTGTGGTGGCACTGGAACCTTCCATAGCTTATAATGTTAGATTCTGCCACAAATCTGCAGCTTAACTTAATTCTGCTGTTAGCCTGGAAAATGGAGTTGTGAGTATTTAGGGAAAACCCACCTGGCCGGCAAACTCATGAGCCTAATTAAAGTTAATAGAGAAATTAAAAGAGGAAAACATTGGCTCAGCAGTGGTAAGAAGAAATGTATAAGGCAATAGAAATTCAGGGCAGGAACTAACATTTTTGTGTTATGCATCTGTGAGAAGTATTTCTTCCTAAACACACGAAGGAGGAATTGATATTATTTGACTTACTCTGCATTATGGGTGATATGCTACAGTTCAATAAATAATTTTCATACTGAAAGAAATTAAGGTTTTAGGTTAAATAGTGAAGAAGTGGAAATACTGACGCAGTCAATGAGTACACTTGCAGATCGGCTGTGCACACAGCGCTCAACTAGGTTCGGTAATATTAGGAATTTTAGTAAATTAACACCAGTTTATTAGTAGTAATATGAGTAAAAATATTAGTATTATATGTAATATTGGTAAAAGGCATTATCCTTGCCCATTGTGGAGAAAAATGTCTGACTTTGAATTGGATTGAATTCCAGAGCAATATTACAGTGCCAATCATAAGAACTAAATTCTTAGAGATAAAACATGCCATGAGACTTCAGAAAAGGAGGAGAAAAGCAAAGTCTGCAGTAGCCCAGAAAAGCTGGTTAGGAAACCTTGTATTATTTCCTTAAAAATAGAGGGAAGACGTAAAATGAATAAAGAGGGCCTATAACTTGCACATAAAAGGATATAAAAGGGAATTACCTACTGAAATTTCAGCGTACTTTCCAATGCAATATGGGGTTAAATGTTGAGTCAAGTTACAAATATACCTGGGGCAGAGGGCAGCACCGACAATGCTTTAGTCCTCTGACAGCGGTCAAAAAAAATCAAATGTCCACATTGATGAAGCTGGAAATGAGTTAACGTCTGAGTAAAGCAGGCTAGGTCAGAGTTGGAGCACGGCCGGTAAAGGGCACCTGCTTCATCTCGACAGGTAGGTACCTCTACCCAGGCTGCACCAATCAGTGCCACGAGAGGAAGAGAACCCAGGGTTACAAGACCCTGCAACTTATCAAAGGAAGCTTTTAAGTAATACTTCCCAATTTGTTCAAAACTTCCATGGTCAAACTGAACACCTTACCACTGTGGGACAGTTCCAGCAATCGTGCTCTGGGCTTTTCAACAGTCCACGACATTCAGAGATGCCTGCACAGTTATTTCTAAGAATCCTGAACATCAGTCTAAATGCTACTAAAAGCTCCTGTATTACATTTGAAGTCCTTCTACCTGGTAGACTCACCTATCTTTTCATGAGGCCAACTCTATGAATTATTTTAGAGGAGCCAGTCTGTTTCAGAAAGAGCTGAAGGTTAGTGTTTCTTACATCAAATCTCAAGTCTCTGACAAATAACTCTGTGGAGCACCAATGAAAGCAGCCTGTTCTGTTCAGAACGATGAAGCCTGTGCGGCCACAATTAGACGGGAGTGGTCACGTCAGGAAGAGAAATACCTGAAGATTAGCATGGTAATTTGTTTCTTTAAACCTGAATCATTTAACCTCTTTTCCTGAGAAAGCAGTGGTCTATGAATACGGTAAAAGAATTATAATCGCATTTATAAAGTGATTTCTAAAAGATTTTAATGTTTTCAATAAAAAGAATGGGTCATTAAAATATAGTTCATAAATATTATTCAGAACTCATTAGCTTAAAGACCCCTACTTAGAAATTATAAATACTCACTGACTGAATTGTAAGAAAGTTATAATACCAGGTAGGTAGTATGTGATGCTTTCACAGTTAATATTTGCAACATAAGATCTACACATTGAGAAAGGGAAGCGTTTAAACCAAAATGAAGCCACTCTTGTTCTTCAGGAAGTCTTATCATACGATTTAAGGAAAGACCTATGTGAATTATTTAAACAGTACTGCCAATTCTAACTACATATAACTCCATGCCATAGGGAAAATGTTTCTGAAAACTTTGTGTGTTTATTAATTTGGTCACCAACTATTTATTGAATTCTTACAAGTTTCTGTACTTGATGCAGAAAAAAAATACCTTACTAAAGGAACTTTGTGTTACTGGATTGGAAATCATTTCTTTTAGTTTATTTCCCTTGCATTTTTGATTAATCTCAAATTCAAAGTCATCCACGTTAAAAGTCAGATGCATAAATAGCAACAGATTCAAAGACAGAAGCTCTTGCTCTTGCTTCTGCTGCATACCAACACTTATCAAACATTGTCTACACAACATGTAGGGCTGTTCTAGTTTGATCACAAAGTTAGTATGACCTCAAAAAAAGAAATACCACCTCTCTGTGCTTCTTGTTTCTCCCCTGGGAAAACAGAAAGAGGAACTAGGTGGTCTCTCAGCTGTCTGCTCTACCTAGAATTTCTTATCTGTTTTAAACCATTTCTATTTCTGTGATGGTTATGCCTATGAAATGCTTCTTTTTACTTTGATATGGATATTTTCATAACTTATATTATTTACAGATTAGGTAAATATTTCCTTTTTTGTATCTAACAAAGTGCATTTTCCTTCTTACAAAAACAGTTTTACGTGTATCTACCTAATTATCTATCTATCCATCCATCCATCCATCCATCCATCCTAGCTGGAATGGCAAGCTACAGAAAAAATCACTGCTACAACTTTGGTGTATTTCCTATTAGTCATTTACTTATGCAGTCATGCATACATATTTATACTAAGCTGTCATTAAACGGTGTCAGTTTCTTATTCTTCTTTTTCCTTCCCTCTACAGTATGTTAAAGACCTTGCCTCATATCTTTGTATATTCTTTTAAAACACAACTACAGAATCTTCCATTAGATGGACACATCACCATTTCCCAAATGTTGGACATTTGTTTTCACTTTTTATTTTGCAGTGAAAATCCTTGCTAATAAATCTTAGTGTACACTTGTGAATACTTCCTTAAGATCAATTCCTAAGTACAGATAGATGATTTTTAAAACTTTGACTTGTAATGTTACCATGCTACTCAGAAAGGTTGTGTCGATTCACTCTGCCACCAGTGTAGAAGATGGTCTATCTTTGATTAACACAGTGGTGTGTCTTGCATCAATATGATAGGTGTCCCATAACAAGAGATTTTACACTGCTTCCTAGGGAGCAACAGGGGAAGGAGTACCATCTTAATCTCTAATTTTCTCAATCACAGTTTTTGAGTATTCCTGAAAGCTTAAAACTGGGCTCTGTGCCCACCCCTTACACAAACACACACACACACACACACACACACACACAGCTCCTGTGGTCATACATGTAAGATGAACCTTCTGATGACAGCAAACAGACTCCTGCTGACATACACAATCAGGGAAAGGGAGGACGTTTCTGAGACCACTTGGTTATAAGCCAGCTGTCAAGAGGCCATGGAGAGCGAGAGTGAGTCTTCAGGGGATCCTGCCTGGTTGAGAAAACAGTTTCTAAGATGATAGGAGTGTTATATGGTGTAGATGGAAAGATCTTTCCCTTTATCTACTAAAGAAAGAAAACTGTTGCCAGGAAATGAAGTATTTTCAAAACCCAACAACAACAACCAAAAGAAAAATTTGTGAATTTTGCCAGCTAGCACAAGGAACTCGGCCGCCAGTCAAAAGGCTTCGTGTCCAACTCAGTGTTGGATCCACTTTAACAAAAATTTCCCTCGTCAGCCACCTAAGTGTCTGTTGAATTAGGCAAGAAGCCAAGCTGGGGTAGAAATAGTCACTCACATGAAATGTCCGTTTCCATTTGGATCTCTGTGGCCCTTTCCCATGTCATGGTGAAAAAATGCTTCCTCTGCTTGGATGTTTTCAGGATGCCTTGGTTTGAGGAGGAAGTCAGGTCTGCTGTTCAGAAGGCGTCCACAGGAGGGGAAGCCACAGCTCTGTACACTCAGACCAAGCTATCCATGCTTAGAAAAGAAAGAGAGAAAGGAAAGGACAGGACAGGAACAGAAAAGAGAGGAGAAGAGAAGAAAAGAGATGGAGATAAAAGGGAAGAGAAGAGAAGAGAAAGAAGAGAAGAGAAGAGAAGAGAAAGAAGAGAAGAGAAGAGAAGAGAATAAAAGAAAAAAGAAAAGAAAAGAAAAAGAAAATGATTCCTCACCCACTCCTACCCATGGTTTTGATGTTGAAAGAAACCTGTTGTGGTTTAAATGACTCGGTCAGTTCTTTTGGGATTTTCCAAAGTTTCCTATAAAAAGAAATCTGTGGGAAATGAATGATTGTATAATCACTAACATATGCCAATTTCTCAAAACCTGTTATCTTTTTGGTGTTTTGAATTGTATTGTCCCAACTAGTGAATTGCTGTCTTCTAATAGTTTTAAGTAGTGATGCAGACTGGATAGTCCCTCTCTCTCTATTTTTTTAACCTTTGAAGGGTGCTAGTTAAAGAAAAAGCAAATACCACAAAAGGGAAAGCCAGGTTGTTTATGCAGTAAAATAAGGGAACAGGGTGATGAGGGATGGGGGGGGTAAGGAATGAGGCAATTATCTAGATATATAGTGGGTGGAGGGAAAACCTGATTTCTTCAATTACCTATATACTGTAAACAATATTATATTTAGCCTGACTTAAAAGAATGCATGTCTCTATTTTCTTCTTTGGTAAGGGTAGACTTGGCTAACTAGTAAGATTATTGGGGTCTTTTTTATCCATAGTAGACATGGAATTTGTCCATTTTTGCTTAAAAATAATTAAAGTGCCTGGGCCCAGAAAACAATCTTTAAAATTAAAGAAAAGCTACGGATAAAACATAAAGGTAAAGACATCACATGGAAAGGAGCTGGTGAAGGAAATAAAATGGATACTATTCACCTTCTACAAGGATGAAGATCACTGATGCCTGGTATTCAATTTATTACATGAGTTCTAGATAACGAATTCCAGAGGCTGTTGCTATTCCTGGCAGCTGCATCACAGAATCCGCAGTCTTCTAATTTACTGCTGGGACCATGAAAATGAATGTTAAAAGCAAACCCAGTCTTTTTTCAAACTTCTTTATTACCGTTCTTTGTGAAAAGTTGAAGACCCAATGAGGTACTGATGTTGGCCCGAGGGACAGGTGGCAATACCTGTACACTAAGGACCCCCTGCAGGCATTCAGTTAAAGGGGGACCCATGGTTCTCAGCCCTGGCTGTACAATGGAATTACCCCAGGGAACTTTACAACTACTAATGCCTCAGGTCTATTCTACACCAGGTAAATCAGACCACGGGCATGAGTTTTGGTGTTGTTTGTTTTAAATCCTTGGGTGATTCCAATATGCAGCCAGGGAAGGGAGCCATCCACATGCTCTTATGGCATCTAGGACTTATCTCTCTTAAACCATACCTGACTTGACTGTGAATACATTTTTAAATGTACTATCTTTACAACTTAAACCATACCTGACTTGACTGCAGGTACATTTTTAAATGTACTATCTTTACATCTTTAAATGTACCATCTTTACAGATGATAAACGAATGATTACAAGACAACATTTGTAAACAGTGAATGATTATTTTAGAAGTCCTGAATACATGAGGAGAGGAAAGTTTTAGCATAGGACATATGTTCAGAGAAAACTTTATGAAAATGCGGAGTCTTTGTTGGGCGTTGAAGGCAGTATGAAACATGGTATATGAAGAAGAACTGAGCAGAGATTGAAAAGCCAGTGCTAAGCATTTGGTCAGATGAGGAAACTAAATCTCCACTAAGTATCTAGTACTGCCCTCTGCATTCATGCCAGAATATCTGAGTATGCGTGAATCTACCCATTTTTTTTTTTAAAGTCTAGAAAATACCAAAAGCTAAATGTGTTAGAAAACATCATTCATGATCACATAAAAAAAAAGGAAAGGACCGCTAGAAGTTAGCAAATAGCCACAAGTAATAAGTAACATTTCAATAGCCTAACTTCATTTTGCAGAAATGTTTCTAGTTTAGATTAGGGAAAAGCAAAAGAATACTTTATCTTTATTCCCATCAGAAATTATACATCATGTCTTCATTGATAAAATGGAGATTAGGGTTAAATCATGGTACAGGTAAGGGGAGTTGTATCTTGTTAAAGGTTTCACATTTTATTTGTAGGATAATAATACCGTGCAGTCAAAATTGTCTTTGAAATTGTTTTTAGTATGTTTGTCTCGGTAAGAACAACAGAGCCAGTTTTTCCTGCAGCTATGGAAATAATCATTTTTTCTGTGATTGAGCATTATATGAAGTAGTTGGCTCATGTTTACAAACCATATTGTATATCCCCCCAAATCTTTAAAAACTAGAATCACACTCAGCCTGATGAAATGATCAAATACAGAACTTTATGAACACTTGGAATCCCATGAGAACTACAACCACAAAACCTACATCACTTGAGCAGAACGAAGGGAAGGAGAGACTCCATTACGTACAGTGTTTTCTCTTTCTCTCTACCTCTCTCAGTTCTCTAAAATTGCCCTTATTGGTGTCATGTAGAAAACATAATGCACTACATCTGTGTCTTTGGGGTAAATACCCAGGAGTGCAATTGCTGGGTCATAGGGTAGCTTCATTTTTAATTTTCTGAAGCACCTCCACATTGTTTTCCAAAGTGGCTGTACCAACTTACATTCCCACCAACAGTGTAAGAGGGTTCCCCTTTCTCCACAACCTCTCCAACATTTGTTGTTTCTTGTCTTGTCAATTTTTGCCATTCTAACTGGTGTAATGTGGTATCGGTGTGGTTTTGATTTCAATTTCCCTGATGGCTAATGCTGATGAACATTTTTTCATGTGTCTGTTAGCCATTTGTATGTCTTCTTTAGAGAAGTGTCTGTTCATGTCTTCTGCCCATTTTTTGACTTGATTATTTGTTTTTTGGGTGTTGAGTTTGAGAAGTTCTTTATAGATCTTGGATACCAGCCCTTTATCTGTAGTGTCATTTGCAAATATCTTCTCCCATTCACGTAGTGAAAAGAAAGACCATATGCACCCCAATGTTTATAGCAGCAATGTCCGCAATAGCCAAACTGTGGAAAGAGCCGAGATGCCCTTCAACAGATGAATGGATAAAGAAGATGTGGTCCATATATACAATGGAATATTACTCAGCCATCAGAAAGGATGAATACCCAACTTCTACATCAACATGGATGGGACTGGAGGAGATTATGCTAAGTGAAATAAGTCAAGCAGAGAAAGTCAATTATCGTATGGTTTCACTTATTTGTGGAACATAAGGCATAGCATGGAGGACATTAAGAGAAGGAAAGGAAAAATGAAGGGGGGGGGGGGAATTGGAGGAAGAGATGAACCATGAGAGACTATGGACTCTGAGAAACAAACAGGGTTTTAGAGGGGAGGCGGGTGGGGGGATGGGTGAGCCCAGTGATGGGTATTAAGGAGGGCACGTACTGCATGGAGCACTGGGTGTTATACGAAAACAATGAATCATGGATCACTACGTCAAAAACTAATGATGTATTGTATGGTGACTAACATAACATAATAAAATAAAATTTAAAAAAAAAGAAAATATAATGCAATTAACTTATGTTAGATTTGTCTCTGATGAAATGTAAATATAGGCTTTTGATAATTATCAAGCTGAGAAGAACTATAGTCGATATGGTATACATGGGCTTCTGTTCGTTTACTTCTGCTCAAAGTTTTCGTGAATGGCTTAGATTAGGAGATACAGAAGGAAGTCTATCCATTTTTATGATAACATAAAGCTTGGAGGAGAGTTAATATTTTGGAATACAGAGTCATCATGCAAACAGATCTCTCTAATATAGAATTGCCAAGGAATATAACATTTAACAGCAAACTATAAACCTGTGGATTTAAGGGCCAATATTGGTTAGGTTCAGTATAACAAATACCGAAATTTATATCAAAAAGATCATCTGTTGAATATGAGCCCCAAATTAAGAACTATAGTGGTAAGAACTGTTAAAATAATAATTATGTATAGGCTAATAAAAAGCAACTACACAGTAGGAAAGTATTTTTTTAGATTTTATGTTTAATTATACATTTAGAAAAGTAGTGATAAGGTATAATAAAAAATAAATCTGAATCCCCCTGTTCCAATTATATATATAGATATATATATATCTCTCCAAATTATATATATATATCCAAATATATATATATCCAAATTTTATATATATATCCAAATTATATATATATGTATATATATATATCCAAATCTCCAAATATTTTTAACAAAATAAAATTTTAGCAAAATAAATTGAACCAGTGATTGCCTGATGGCATTTATCAAGGAAAATGAGTGCATTGCAGGGTGACTTGGAACACCTTGAAAGGAGTTTAAGAGCTAGTAGCCTTCATAGTTGTTTCACATGATTTATATAAAATACAAGGAACACTTTACTGTGGAGAAATGAAATGATTCACCTGCACTGATCCTGGATTCACCTTCTAATGGTAGAACTTGAGATTTGGAAAGGACCATAGAAACCATTTGGTCTGAATTCCCTCTCAATGAAATACTTCTTTGATAGTATATGGAATCCCAGAAGGAAAGAAATCTTACAAGTTTATTAATACATTATCAGTAAGGCATTTGACTCTCCTTTAAAACATATCCACTAAGTACTCAATAGCCGATTAGCTAAGTCACTATTTAACCATGAATTTGAAAGATGGACTCTTAACTTTTGGAAAATTCTAGTGATTCAAATTGACATATTCAGTCTCGATCTGTCTTTTGAACTCCAGACTTCAATAGTCAAGTGTCAACTAACCATCTCCTCTTACCATATCCAAAACTGAATTCCAATTTTCACTCTCTTATCTGTTCCTATTGCAGGATTTTCTTTTCAATTTATATTGTTAACCATTCTGTCATCTGAATTTTAAATGGACTACTTAGTCCATATAAAGTAATTACTGGGGGTGCATGGGTGGCCCAGGCGGTCAAGTGTCCAACTCTTTGTTTCTGCTCAAGTCGTGACCTTGGGGTCCTGAGATTGAGCCCACAAAGTCTCCACCCTCAGTGTGGAGTCTGCTTGGTTTCTCTCTCTCTCTCCCTCTGCCCCTCCCACTCATGCTCTCTCTCTCTCTTTAAAATAAATAAATATTTTTTAAAATAAAGTAATTATTAATATTTGGGTTTATGTCTGCCATCATCTTATTTGTTTTCTATTTGAATCACTGGTTTTATACTTTTTTCTTGATTTTTCTTTTTAACTAATCAAAATTTTTCATCATTTTCTTTTAGCTTCTACTAACTTGTTAGCTATACATTTTCTAGCTTTCCCTTTAGTGGATTCCATGTAGATTACATCTTTGGCTTATTACTGTCTATTACAGATTTCCTTGTCTTCATAAAT
This sequence comes from Phoca vitulina, assembly GCF_004348235.1. Classification (NCBI taxonomy): domain Eukaryota; kingdom Metazoa; phylum Chordata; class Mammalia; order Carnivora; family Phocidae; genus Phoca; species Phoca vitulina. Next base: position 83,393,139 of record NW_022589704.1, read on the forward strand.
GGTGACTCTATTTTTATAGCTACACAAGCCCAACCTTTGGAGTCATCCTTGACTCTTTTCTTTCTTTCTCCCACAAATACAACCAATCAGGAAAACCCTTTGGTTCAGCTTCAAAGTACATTCAAAATTCAACCATTTCTAACCACCTCCACTTTAGTCCTCTAGTATAAATTATTACCAGCTTTAACTTAGCCTATTTGAGCTCCTTCCTCACCAGTCTTTCTCCCTTGTCGCCTACTAGAATCTGTTCTACTTACTATCAGAGGGATCCTTTAAAATAGAAAACCAGATGGCCTCAGTACTATACTCTACAAAGACTAGCCATCTCACTTAAACTCCTGAATCCTTGTCTTACCCTCCAAGATCCAGCATAACCTGACCGCAATCCCCTCTGTAGCCTCACCTCCTACAGCACTCTCCTGTTCCTCACTCCTCTCTAGTTTCACTGGTCCCATGTGTTTCCTCAGATACATACCACACAGCCCGTGCCTCAGACAAGCGAACATCTACCACCATGGTCTGGTACAGTCTTCCCACAGTTACCATTTGATTTGCTCTCTCACCTTCAGCCATGTCTCTGTTCAATTGTCACCTCCTCCAAAGGGGATTCCTTAAACACATTTTCTAAATTAACACTCCCTCCCTCCTTATCCCCTTGCTCTACTTTATCTTTCTTCATAGAAAAACCTGATGCACTAACCGTTTGTCTACGTGTTTATCATCTTTGTATTCCCCTTCCTATGCAAATGTCAGAGAGACATAGATTTTGTTTCTTTGGTTCCCTTTTTACTGTCTAGAAAAAGGCATGTTGAATGGATGTCAATGGAAGCTCAATGGATATTTATGGAATTAAAGAATGATTTAATAAATGATTTCCAATTGTTAGAGAGTTACATCTCTCCCATGTATTCTCATTTCTCCATTCCTGTTCTCTTTTTCACAGTTTTTCCAAAGAACTCCACACACTGAATTATCCAAATCTAGGTCTTCCCCAGAACGTACATTCCTGGAGAATGTGGTCTACACCATCCCGGGCTGACTACCCCTTATGCACAGTCCTCAGGCCAGGCAAGGATATCTTCTCGCATGCATCCCAGCTGAAACGCCATCTCTCCTCTTGTCATTATTGGTCTAGCCACCCAAGAGATGCTTGCTCTGGGATCTTGCTTTATTACTTACCATCTCAGAATTGCTACCTGCCTACCCTGTTTTTAAATGAAATTCACACACAGTCAAAACTGTGCTGCTAAGGGCGGAGTACCGCTGAAATTAAGAGATGTAATATATTATTTTCTCAAAGTAGTCACATGTTTCTCTCTCTCTCGCTCTTCCTTTCTCTCTCTTTTGCTCTCTCTCTGTTTTTTTTCTTTACCAGACAGAACAGAGCTGTCCAATGGGAATAAAATGCAAGCCTCAGATGCAAGTCACTTAAGTTATTTTAAATTTTCTAGTAACCATATAGTGAATCATGGAACACTACATCAAAAACTAATGATGTAATGTATGGTGATTAACATAACATAATAAAATTAAATTAAATTAAAATTAAAAAGCGAAGGAAAAAGGGAAATTGGGATAATATATTTTATTTAATAAAATATATATCTGAGCATTATGAGTCCAACATGTAATCACTATGATGATACACGTTTTTATGAGATATGCAGGGGTTGTAACAGTCTGGCTACATCATGAATCTTTTAAGGCGTTAAGCTAAAGCATGGGTCGTTCCCACACAGAATGTTCAAAACTGATTCTCAAGGTGGTGAGGGCAGAGTGAGGGAATGAAGGGTGTGAGTTGGAATCAACTTAAAGATCTTTAGAAATGTTCATTTGGAGAGAAAAAGCATACGTGATTTGAAAAAATGCCCCAAACAGTTTAGGAGTCACCCCATTTCTTCTCTCAATTTGAGAACTAGGGTGAAAAACAGAATTCTTTCAGTGGGAATAGGTGATTAATAGAGACTCTTTCACTTCCAATGTTGGAAGATCATATGATATGAAAACTTGGCATCCTCCCAGCCCTCTCCTAAATCATTGCATATCACACAACACTCATTTTTCTAAATAGAGGTGAAAGACTACATCCTTAATGTCCATTTTAGCTAACTATATCCCTTTTGGCCTAATGTGTAAAACATATCTAGATGGATGATCAAAGGCTATGAAGCAAATCACTGCTACCTTCCCTTTACCACTCTCTCTCTCTGCTGGCTTTTCTCTAGTACAGGATTTTTCACTGGATAACACCTAGTCTCTATCCTTTTAACTGGGGCTTTTAACCTCTTTGTGTTGAAGTAGAAGGGGTGGCATATTAGAATAAAAAGTTATTGAGAAAGCCAAAATGAAATATCAAAAAGTGGTCATGCCATTGCAGGACAATTCTTTTATTTGCTTTTCCACACCATTTTATATCCCATCGTAGAGCTGTCATGTATGGGGAAGTATTCCAGGAAGTTGGCCAATGATCTGTGCATTCACATGTTGGCATCACCTTAATTCTCCCCTGTCACTTGATCCCTCCCTCTAAGATTTACATTGTAACAACAATAGTCTAGAACTTACCTAGCTGTTCCATAAAGACATAAAAAATATATATATATGTAAACAAACATTTTCAAAATGCTTTGGAAAAATAATTTAAAAATCACCAAAAGGATTTGTTTTTTTATCATCAGATGCTTTCTCATTTTCAGATGATAAGCACGATGACAGAGACTCAATGTTCTTGAAAGTTTTTTTTTTAATATGCAAACTGCTTGATTTGAGATTAAGAGTTTCGCGGCACACAACAGCCTGTGTAACTTTAAATGCCTTCATTATTTCAAATCCAAATCTAAAATTCAGACACCTAATGTTACTTAAATGTACCCAGGTTTTTGTGGTTTAATAATAACATCTGTTTTGGTTTTTCAACCACAAAAGTGCGTTTAATCTGTTCTTCCTTTAGTTGAACTTTTCACATCTGCTTCGGCTTGGTTCCCATAAGCTAAAGACCAGATCTTTTCCAAAAGTAGGAAGTCTACCTGTACCACTGTTGTTCCAGCTCAAAAGATCTGTTTTTAATACCAGCTGAATCTTTCAAAAGAATAACAAAAATAAACTGCTTACCCATAATGCACTTCTTATGCTTTTTGGCTTATAAATCATTGTGTGGTCATTTTATGAATACAATGTTGGGCAGAAATTTTAAATTAAAACAGTGAATTGTCTGATCACACATACCCAGGTAGTTCCCCATCCCCCAACTTTTTTAATCATGGAAAAAGAGTGTATCTTATGAAGTTGATGATTTGTGAGAAAGTTACACGAAGGATGGACAGTGGCTTAAAAACCCCAGTGGTTTATTTTGGACACATACCTAATGCTTATCTAAAGCCCATGGGTCCTGAAAAGTAGGCCGGAAAATGTTGCAAGGACAACATTACTTCACAGATTTTCCACAATTGTTTGCTGCTGCCGGACTTCCAATTCTCCTTCTGTCCTGTTTATAACCAACCCTGAGACACATACCTAAAATCCGACTCTGAAACAAAATCCTTGGAAGCACCTTTGAAAAACAACCAAGGCACTGAGAAGAAAAATTTTTCTTCACTTATGAATTTGGTTGAGAAAGTTCTTGAATAAATGAGTGCCTGGGTTAGATATGTGTTAATTGTTTTTCTCAAGTGGAAGGATTAACTCTCTTTATCAGCATTTACATGAGATTGAACAAAGCTGAATGTTCTGTCTCTATTTGGACAAGATTTAATTGATATCATGTTAGTCTAATTATTTTATTTTAGAAATTTATTTTGACTATGTGAGATGCACGTAATTACATATTTTTCCTGACACATGATTATGTAATTATATTTGGTCCTGTTTCCAGGACAGAGTAACACAGCACACTGCAATTAGTAGGTGTTCAACCCATGTTTGGTGAATGAGGCCTAATGAGGCAATATAATGGGGAGAGCCTGGTACAGTACCTTTGTCTATGCAAACAAGATGATTTCGTGATTTGAATAATTTTCCAATGTCTAACGTAAATAGTGGCTGTCAGTGGGGATGATTCAACTTAATTCAAAAAAATATTTATTGGTTGTATGATATGTGCAAGTCACTATGATAGTCACAATAAGAAAAACAAGGATGAGTAGGAGCTTTACAAGGTTAAAGCATAAGAGAAGGATGCAAATTATTAAAAATGCTTCAAGAAAAATAACCAAGTACTCCTATGGTACAGCTAACATTTGAGGCAGGCCTTGAGAGAAAAGTAATCAAAAATTTGAGAGTTTTAAATAGGACATGGGCAGGAAATGAAAAGCAAGAAGGGAAGTGATCTGGTAAGAAAGCAAAAGATTTCAGGTCTAGAGAACAGTATTAGGAAAAGTAGGGAATGACAGCAATCTAGTTTGTCTGGAGCACAGGCTTAGAGAGAGAGGATTAGAGGAGGATAAAGATAGAAAAGTGGCTCAGTGGCATGCTGTGGAACGCTTTAAACACTATGCCAAATAACTTGTACATAATTCAGTAGGAAATGAGAACCCAGATCTTCAAATTAGGTTTTCTTAAGGTTATATTCAAATAATTACCACAAAACTTTAATCATTTTGCCAGCATAGACACAACTAAAGAATTAACATTCTTTTCCAAACTTGGTCATATATATTTGGTATAGTTCTTCAAATTCATTTTTTGTTTAAAAGAGAATTCATGAGTGTGTGTGTGTGTGTGTGTGTGTGTGTGTGTGTATGGGGGGGGGGTGTCAGTCCTATTTCCTGATCCTTAGATTAGTTACTGGGCTTGGAGATAAAGCAGAGAAGGCTCTTTTAAAGTTTCTGAAACAAAAACACACATTCCCTGACAGAGAGAAGGAAATCCTAAAAATATATGCGTAGAAAAACCATGCTTGGAACTTCTTGCTCCTAAACACTCAAAATTAAATGCCTGTCATGATCTATTAGATTATTGGCAACTGTAAGAAGCTCCATATATAAATCATTAGTCAAAAGACAGTAAACACAATATTCTTAAAAAGACAAGAAACAAAGAGAATTCAAATTCTTTTCACTTTGTTAAGAGAGTCATAAAAGCAACTATATAAATCTTAATTGAGAAAAGCTTCACAATATAAAAAATAGGAGTGATGGCATGTTAAGAAATATAAAATTTTGCTTTTTGTATCATGATGCTATATATATGTGTGTGTGTGTGTGATTTTATATATTTGTATAAAGGGTGTAGATCATACCCTCACTAATTAATTGATTTACCTTTTACTGAGATATAACTATGTCAATTGAGTCTAGAATATAAAGGTGAAAAAGATTTAATATGTCTCAACTGTCTCAAGACAAATTACTATTCTTATTCCCATTTTCTCCACGCCTATCTTGGCCCACTTCCAATGTTTTCTCCCATCTATTGAATAATACAAGCAGCACTCATAATCCCACTCTCTCTTCCTCCCTCATACCCACCTCATCATCATGTCTTACAACTTTACTCATGAGGTGTTTTTCAATCCCAGTCCTATCACCGATTCTACCGTCCCACTCCAAACCACCATAACACCATATGTAGACAATTCCAATAGTATACCATCTCATAACCTTACCCTTCTTCAATTCATTCTCCATGCAGCAGGCAGATTGATATGAACTTGTCACCACCTTCTACCCTGGTCTCTATCCTTCCCCCTTGATTTTAGGATTTTACTCACTGTTGTACCTCTAACATTTAGCTATCAGTAAAATCTAATTTAATTTAATCAAAGAGGTGGTCACAATAAAGGAGGTAATTAGAAATGAGGAAAGGTTGGTAATTTTGCTCTTACTCCCAGAGGTAACTAAATTTCACATGAAAAATGAAGCATTCTCTTTCTTCCACAAGGCAACACAATCTTTGTTTCTTCCTAGGGTTCCCATGATTACTCATCGGTTTGGTATTCTGGAGGGGGCTTGATTCAGAGGATGAGAAAGCAAATTCTTCAGAAGTCAAAAGTAAGTTTTAAAAACTTAATTCATGAAAAAATTCCCAAATATTTTATAGCCTTCCTTAAAAATCTTCCACATTTCACTGGGTACGGTACTTCCAGAACTATGTTACTACCTCAGACTTGGGGTAGGGCTACTATTGAGGAGGCTACCCAGACTCAATTCTTAACTTATATTTCAGAATTCTACAATGCATTTTCACTTCTCATAAAGGATTAAAACCACATCATGATAGAACAATCTGTAAGAGTCATAATGCTTTTAACAAGTAAGAAATGGATTAAAAAGCACTTTATGTCTTGTTAAAGAAATCCCCCGTTCCTCTGAAGCACTTTTTAGCATCTTATTAGTGGCATTTGATCTGACTGACATATTGACCAGCAATTTGAACAGAAGATGGATCATTTCCACATATATCACAAAGGGAATATAAATTTGTGGCTGTAAATTCAAGAGGGACAACTTCCAAAGAATTTCTTTAGAATAACCCATCTTACCCTAAAACAGCTTTTAAAGTTGTTTTAGATTCTTCCTCAGATTCCTTAATAAATCAGTGTCTGAAGCTACACCTGATACTAACCTATTTTTATTTGGATTTGCAAATAGACCAAAGTAGAATTGCTCTTAATGTGGAAGTGTCTTAAAATACCAACCCTCTCCTGGCATCAATAGGAGATTAGTATATTAGTAGCCATACCATTACTGGGGAGTGTTTTGTTGTTCTTTATCGTGTGTTTTTATTTTTCCATGTTTGTTATTTTGTACTACTCACACATTAACACTAATTGGCTTTTGGTTCCATATTCTCATTGATTAATGACTCCTCAAGTTGGAGATGCCACAGCTATCACATCTTTTTCTACAATTCCTAAGATAAACAGCCAAATAAGTCTGACTGTAACACAATAGTAAATGTCTCATCATTTTACTGTTGTGTGAAACACTGAGCTGTGAGTCAGCCGAGCATCCACGGAACATACTCAAGTATTTCCTTGCAACCACACTATTAAAGTCTCTCAGTATCTAGAATTACTACCAATATAATTACTGAATATTATTTGGTTTTGTTTTCATTGTTTACAGAACAAGGAAGGAATTAATTGTAGGCATGTGAAAAAAACATACATGCATATGTGCATTTTGAAAGGGTTTTTTGGGGTTTTTTTTTTTAATTCTAATTCCATCCAAGTAAAATCACACAGTTCAGATCATGGATGTTGTATGAATACTTTGAAGGATCCAACTTGATTTTCTGGAAATGTAACCACACAAAAAGTAATTTCTTTATGGCGCTTATGGATTTATCACCTAAACATATAAGTTCATGCATTTCCAGCGTATTGATCTTTATTTTGCAAATGTTTCAGCAGCATTTACTATCACTGAAGTAGTGGCAACATGTTCTACTTAAGATCAAACAATCTCCCGAAATCTGGCAAGATTTAACAGAAATTTAAAACAATACTTTCCAGGGAAAACGCTAACCATCTGCAACTGTTATTGTTAACACTATTCTTTTCTCTTTTTTCTTCCTATATTATTTATACTTCCTGTTGCTCTCAAAGCTTTCTATCTATCATTAGGAATTAATTGTAAACAAATGGTTGAAAAGGATGTTTATGTTTACAATTTTTTTCCTAAGTCAAAGAAATACAGTATCCTGTTTCAGTCACATAAATTTCCTATCTATAGACAGCTCTACCTGAGCTCGGCTAAGAAAAATCCACGGCCAAACACAGAAATGATTCCTTTCAGAGAGGAGCAACATTACCGAAAATCATATTCTTGGTGTGCTCATGAGAGTTGGATGGATTTCTTTTTAAAAGGAAAAAGACCTAAACATGTTAATAAGGACTTCTTTAAATTAATAGTTTAAGTTAGTGCTATTTAGAGTAGAAAACACACACTTCGATACATTTGCACATAAAAAGAAATTGAAAACATCAGAATGTACCCGGTTGTTTCCTGTTACTTTGTCCTGAGCACATAAGCCCAGCTACACTGGAGGAAGTGGCCTTAAACCAAATTATGTCCCCATTTCTTAGTTCTTGTCCTGACCATTGGGCTACATCATCCAATGCCACCCACTTGTATCTCTGCCAGAGCGAGCGCACAGTGACTCGTTCAGTGCTGCAATAGGGTTGCCTCTTTGATGTTGCTCAGCCACCATTTCCTTTCCCTTCACTTTTATCTCCGTCCTGGCTCTCATTCCTGCAGCATCCTCCTCTCCAGATGGTCTCCATCTCCCCTTCAGAAGCGCCCAAAATACTCCAGCTTCCTCCTCTTGATCTTCCCCACCGACAGCCATGTTATCCTTCAGGATTTTAATACCAACTTATCCCCTGCTTTAATTATTTTATTCACAGATTATTTTTACGGGGAGAAAAGGGCCGCAAGAAAAGATCACAAAATCCTTAGCAGAATTGTTGCATTATTAGTATTACTTCTCAACTATTTTCTGAGACATTTGATACCTTGTTCGTATCAAGTAACTATTATTTATCAGGAACAGTGTTGGGTACTGGGGATTCAGATATAAATAAAACACGGTTAATGATAGAAGATAAATGAGGTCTGGACAAAGTATGGGGGATGGGTACTAAAAACTCAAAGGGAGAACAACCAATTATGCATAGTATCATAGAAAACTTCATGTAGTTGGGTCTTCTAGGATGATTAGGAGTCCACCAGGCTGATCATGGGGAAAGGCTACTGCAGGTAAGGAAACAGTGTGGAGATACAGATTTAAAGCAGTATGCCAAGTTCAGAGAATTATGAGTAGTGTGTATGACTATAGTGAAGCTTCTAAAAGCAGGCGGTGAAAATCCAATAGATAAATTTTGAGAAATAGATACCCTAAAAAAGGGCCTTTCATGCCCTGATATTCTAACTTGTCTGGAAGGCAACAGCAAACATTAAAAGTTTTTAAATATATAAAATACATCATAATATCTGCAGTTTTAAATAATTCCTATGACTGCAGGATGGTGAATGAATGGAAGAGAAAAAAAGTGGACAGAGAAAGCTGATAAAACACGAATATAATAGCTCCAGTGGGAAGTGCTGAAAGTCTAAACTAAAGTAATATTGATGGATTATGCGAGAGGAGAGAAGGTACAGTCTAAGATTTAGGATACATTAGAGCCTAGGGCCATGTTAGGAGGATAACACAGGAAAAAGAATCTGGAAAGCTTCCAAATCCCTGATTTGGGAAGTAGGGGAAGAGAAGCCATTGGTTCCAGTTTGAACACATTGAACCTGATGTGCCAGTAAGTGTCTGAGTAAATTTGACCAGAAGGCAGGTACAGTTTAGGAGCAAACTTGACTACAGGCAATAATTGGGGAAATATAAGTTATCTGATGGTTATAGAACTCAAATGTATCATTTAGGAGCCTGGGAAAAAGTGTAAAGAGGAGAAGAGGCCAAGCCTCAGTTCCCAGAAAACACTAAAGACTTATGTTCACTGCAAGCTGGGGAGCCTGCAGTGAATATTAGGAATGACTGAGAACTAATTCCTACAAGGCAGGATGCAATTGACAAGGTCAGGTGCCACTGAGAAGTATTTTGAAAAAATGACTAGTGATTGTTGATTGGGAATTAGAAAAATAAAGATGGTAAGTAATGAAACAGTATGATATATTACTCTTGAACTTGAAGGAAAAAAAGATGATAAAAGATGATCATTATCATGGGTCAATTATTTTGTAAGATGGGAGAAACTGTCACATCAGGAATGGAAGGAATCAGAATTTAATGGAGGACAAGGACATACGAAACAATTGCCAATTAACATGAGTGCTATGATAGAAAAATAGAACTGGGGGAGCATTGTTAGGAGAACCACAATCGCTTCCCCTTCCTCCATGAATGTGAAAGTCAGGAATATTTTAACACTGAATTTACCGAATACATTTGAATGACTTATTTTCTGAAACAAGGTCATTCATAGAATGTTTGAACAGAAAGAGGTATTAGACATAGTGCAGTTACATTCTCTCATTCAATCAGATGAAGAAGAGGAAGGCCTGCAGAGGTTCCACGGCCCACCAAAGTCAATCAGAACACCAGGGGCAGAGTTGTCTTTGAATACTGCGATTTGTACTATAGCGGGTTTATCATCATGACCTGTTGCCTTGCCTTTTCAAAGTCTAAGTTTTAAGTATACAAATCAGATATAAAGAAGAAATTCATTATGATTTGGATTTATCACAGGAACCCTGAAAACAGACTGGTTCTTTGCTGGTTAAGTTTCACTTTACCTCATTTGAAGAGACACTTTTCAGAATGTCGAGTTTTAACCCAATTGAGCTATATTACTTATTATTAAATATGTCTTGCCTGTCATAAGTTGTGACATGAGCAGTTCTGACAATTCTATTCCTCCAAGAAATATGAAGATGTATTTGGAGTTATAATCTCTTACTTAAAATAGTGCAAGGAGACACAAGTTTGGTTTTGCTGTTGTTCTCTTACTGTTTTGGTTGTTTTTGTCTTTCCAGTGGTGAAAGCAAGAGTGGGAAAAAAAAAAATCTTAAATTTAACTTTCCTTCCTAACTAAGCAAAAACAAAGCTTTCGTTTTCAGCCTCAATTCACTTCAAATCTTTTACCCTAGTCCCACTGACACTGTCACTTCAAAATCACAGCATAATGCAGTGCACTGTTTTCCAATGTCAGTAAAACAAAAGCTTTATTGAATAAGTATGTGTGAAAATGCTGCAAACAAAAACATCTGCACAGGCAGCCCCTGATTGGCTCACAGCAATGCTGTCCGTTGTCATATCAGAGCTCAGCAAGTAACTTCCTAGCATATCAGACTAACGTTTCTCTCAAAGTTGTTTGTCTTTTTTAAAAAAACAAAGCAAACAAAGAAAATTAGGATAAATATTTTCCTGGCCAAACCTGGGAATAAACCATTCTCCTCAATTATAAGAAGATAGACTGCCAAGAAATATACTTTCCTGATACCTCTTTGTTTACTCTACATATTTATTAATAATTCTTTTGAAGGTGACTTCCTCCCTTTGTAAAGTCTCCAGGTGTCCGTGCTATATAGTTTTACTCTCAACTAAGGAGTAAACATGGTTGCATCTGTTTAACTACATATTGCATGAACATTCAGTCTCTACCGAATAGAGAGTTACAGACTTCTCCCTTTTGCTCCTCACCCTTGTATCTCAGCACCCTTTGCCATGTCTTATAGCTAAAAAAAATTACTACCGCCATGCAAAATTCAGCAGAATGTTGCAGTAGCCAAGTCAGAGAACGCAACTGTGCTAAGTTCTCCATAATTTCCTATTTTCTCTAATTTTTCCTCTGCTTACAGGGTAGCTACTCTCATAAGTGTTCAGGGCCCTAAAATCTGGAATCTCACTCACTACGATTAGTTTTGCTTCCCTCAACCTCGGCAGCTCTGCCAGCAGCCAAGCCACTGCCTCGTACATAGAGTTGCCTCTAACTGCCTACGTGGTGATGCTACTAGGAAAACCATCCATCGAGTTCAGGCTGAGCCCAGTTTGAATTTCCGTGTTCTAGGGATCTGTGTCTTGTCACTCTGCTATAACCTTGTATTTTAAATTACTTGAAAAGTAGCTTCAAAAATCATCTGTGATAGAAACAATCTGATATAAATGAATACATTTTTTTTCCAGTGAGTTATCTAACAAGACTTCTAAATGCAAAAGCTAACTTTATAAAGGGTACACTAAAAGTGCTTCATGCATGGTTATTTCCAACTCATTAAACATCTTTAGAAAAATATACAAATGCCTTCAAAGCAATGGCTTAAAAGAAACCATTCAGGATTTTGAGGCAAGAGCAAAAGAGTGGGATATTATAAATAGTGGGAAAAGCTAAGTGCTATTAACTACAATCAGGTATTTAATCTACAACAAGAGATAATACTTCCAAAAATATAGACTTGGCTACAAATCTTACATAGAGTTCATGGAATGTACACTTATGTTTGTTCATTCATCCAGCCAGTCATTTATTCATTCAACAATTATTTATTGAACATCTACAATGTACCAGGCACTGAACACAGATCTGGAAAAATAACAGACAAAGCTCCTGCCTTTCTGAAGTTTACATTCTAGTGGGGGACAAAAATAATAAAAGTGCAGATATACAACAGAGAGAGGTAGAATGAAGTACTAAGAACAAAAATAAAGTGGGGTCATGGGGCTAGAGAGACAGGAAATACTATTTTAGATAGATGATCAGGGAAGGCCTCTTAGAAGAGGTGGCCTTTGTGTTGAAACCTATGAATAAAGAGAAAATCTGAGTCATGCAAATGACAGGATTGAGAAAGAGGAATGGAAATACACAACCCCTGAGCAGGAAATGGGCTTGGAATGTTTGTGTAACAGCAAAGATGTAGGAGTGGAGAGGAATGAGGAGGAAATAAATTTGAGGTAAGAGAAAGGGTCTTGAAGGCCATAGGAAGGATGTTGGATTTTATGCTAAGTGGGTTGGAAAGCCCCTGGAGAATTGTGAGGCTTAGGGGAGACATGATCTAATAACACACACACACACACACACACACACACACACACATACACACACACACACGTGCTCCAAACATTCCTGTTTCTAATACATGAAGATTTGTTGGCAACTGATGCTGCCCACGGGTTACTACCTTGGGCATTCAGTGATGCCAATTTCTGCCGTTTGATTTATTGAGTGTTTCTTTCAACAGAGAAAACAGAACAAACAAGAGGGTTCAAGGGAATGATCATCACAATAATCCATTTTATAGCATCTTCTCACAAATACTCTCACTTGGACCCACCCAAAACTCTGTTAGGAGTACAGAAGAGTTCCCCTGTAAGGGAACTGTGGTTATACTTATTATAACATAAGAAAATGAAGAGTTAAATTCCTTTGAACAATGATACATCAGTGGAGAGTGGAAGAGCTAAGGCTAGAACTTGGATATGCTGCTGCTGAGTCCAAGGCTCATTCCTATGCAAAAGACTGTCTCTCAAAAGAAAATTAAATTAGGTTATTCTTCTACTTCCTTCCATATCTCACTCACCAAAAATGAAAATAAAACTGGGCAGAAGTTTAAGAATTCCCATTTAGAAAAAAATAAACTCATTGTCAAATGAGATGGGAGCAGGTATATTGTATTGTTCTCCTAGGACCATAACTATGGCATTTTTAATATGTCTGATAGCATCTTGCAAAATCCTGAGCAAACACAACCTCCATACCACGGACTGACTTATTGAGAAGGAGAAAGAGAAAATAGAAGAATTAGAAACTTTTATGTCAAGGAAAACAATAATATTCATCATCTCCATAATCTCTTTCATACTTCATTAAAATAAAAGTAACATGCATTTACAAATATTTTTCATATGTATTTCAACCTTAGGTAGTTGTCATATACTTTATGGACAGGCTCATGTATCACTATTTAGGAATAAATAACTTTCTTGTGGGAAAAGGTATATATTAAAGGTCTGCATTCAGAACTACTTTTAAGACTAGATAATTGTCATTTCAGTTCAACATGCATTGAGCACCAATTAAGTGCTTAATATACCTTGTTAGATACTGGAATTACAAAGATGGATCAGATTGCCATATGGTATTTTTGGTAGATCATGTTATTTTATAATATTAAGAATACAAGGGGTGAATAGAGGAAATAACATTATTTTGGGCATGAGTGAACAATTTTTCTCACCATTCCCCTTTCCCTGTCCTTCCCAACCCCCATCCCTGAAATCTTTATTTAAAGCCCATTCAGGCCTTTTTCTCTTTTGCTCCTGCAATTCCCCCACTCAATCCATCCCAACTCCACTTCACCCCTGCTTCCATATATATATATATATATATATTCCCATATATATAATATGGGAAGAACACTCTGAAGTAGGTGGTGTCTCTGCATAAACAGGTCCTTCATTCTCCAGTTGGCAGAAAGATAAAAATTTCTCAAAACTGCCTCTGGCCAGAGTCAGCGGTTCTGAAAATTTCTCTTAGAGTAGTCAACCATGGCAGGAGATATTGAAGCCCCATAGACCAGCCACATCAGAGGCCATAGCAAATAGGTCAGCCATGGAGGAGGAAACTCAAGCCCAAAGAAGCAACTACATAAGTAGAGGCCAGAGAAACCAGATCAGGGGTATTCCAAATGGATTTTTATTGCAGTACTTTAAAAATTCTGAAAACACTAAATAAAACCTTTGAAACTGACAAGAATAACTTTCCAGACACTCTGGAATTCAATCAGACATCTACAGAAACCAAGCAAATACCCAACCAAGAAAAACCACATACAGAATTGTAAAAAATTTCAGGATGTTTTTACTCACCCTTGTCTCCCCCAGTTTGGGGGAAGCAGCAGCCCAGTCAGACTCCAGTTTCATTCACTGACCTGGAGAGAACAGTGTGGGCCAAATTTGAAACTTTCTAACCTGACTCTAAGATGCCTGAGGCACTGGTCTATATGTCACCCAACTTAAAGCACAGATGGACAAAAGTGACTAAGATCTCAGACTAGGAAAAGTGCAAAAAGTAACAGCCATGATTTGTGAAAACTGCAAGGATTCTACAGACCCACAGATCCTCGGGGGCAAGAGATTAAGGGTAGAGGAAACAGAAATTCTGGATCTGAAAAATATAATAACTGAATTGAAAGAGATACAAGAGGGGTTCAACAGTAATTCAAACAAGCAGAAAAAAGATTCAGTGAACTTAATACAGCTCATTTGAAATTATTGAATCTGAAGAGAAGAATGAAATTATGAAAAGTGAGCAGATTCTAAAGGACTTATGGGAAACCATCAAACAGACCAGTACACACATTATAGGAGTCAAATAGACCAGTACACACATTATAGGAGTCGTAAAAGGAGAAGAGAAAGAAAAAGGTGTAGAGAGCTTATTGAAAGAAATAATTGCTCAAAACTTCCCAAATTTGACAAAAGACATAGATATACAAATACAAGAAACTCAATGAACCCCAAGTAGAACACATTCAAAGAAACAACACCAAGACACATTCTAATCAAACTTTTAAAAGACAAAGACAAACAGGAATTTTGAATTTACCAAGAGGAAAGTGACTCAGCACATACAAGGGATCTTTAATAAGATTGTCAGCAGATTCCTCAGCACAAACTTTGCAGACCAGAAGGCAGTGGGATGATACACTTAAAGGACTGAAAAAAAAAAAAAGTCAACCAAGAATTCTATATCTACCAAAACCGTCCTTCAAAACTGAGGGAGAGACGGGGTGCCTGGATGGCTCAGTCGGATAAGCATCCAATTCTTGATCTCAGCTCAGGTCTTAGTCTCAGGGTCATGAGTTCAAGCCCTGCATTAGGTCCCACAATGGGTGTGGAGCTTACTTAAAAAATAAATAAATAAGAGAGAAAATAAGACATTGCCAGATAAACAAAAGCTGAGGGAGTTCATTACCACTAGACCTGCCACTAGAAATACTAAAGAGAATCCTTCAGGTTGAAATGAAAGGATGCTAGACAGTAACCCAAAGCCATATGAAAATATCAAGTTCTTTGGTAAAGGTAAATATATAGACAAATATAAAAACCTCTTGAGATCAACATTAATGAAAAGTTACCAATTTATAGTGAAATCACTTGTCAAATGAACATCATCTCCACTCAAAGAGTTATATACAGTGTTAAAATCACAAATGATGTAAAGGTACTTTCACTTAAAATTATTCTTCTAAAATTTCATAATACCCTGGAGGAGTTAGAAAATGAGAGTAAACAAAGCAAAGTTGATATTGCACAGAGAATTTCTGAACAAATGTAACACAAACATACCAGTATTAGTATTGATAAAGTAACCCTGCACTGAATTTTCCATCCATATGCAATAAAAACAAAGAAAATGAAGGATGAACTAGAAATGCTTTCTTTGAAACAAAATTATATGGTTTTTAATGAAAAGATTGGATGAAATTCCAGAGAGAAAGTTTTCATTGCTCTCTTAAAGTTATCAAACAAAAAATGATTTTATTTAATGATAATGTAATTACAGTAATACATTTGGCTTTAGTTTATACCTATCTTCTTAATATTTCTCCAACTAGAATAGTTTCAAAAATAATTATTTCAGCCACTAAAGAAAATTTCAAAAAAAAAAAATACCTAAAACTCAAGAAATGAAACACATCATTATTTTTCAAAGATCAAATATTTTTGGTAATTTTATGTAATTGTCTTCATTTGTATATTTTTTTATTTTTAAATAATGTTTTATGTATCATTTTAATTTTCTATGTTAGAGTAGGAATATATATAACATTCATAGTGTTATAAACTTAGATTTTACTTAATGCTTAGAACATTTGTATTTGAGATATATTATTTAGTTTCATTAATTTTTTTTATTTAAAATTTTGCTTGCTGAACATTTTGTTATACAAAATACAGTGAGCAAAATAAATCCTGGTCTAGAGCCTTTTGCTCTAAATTGATGATTGCTATATCCTAGAAAAAGTGAAAAGAGACAGACATATGAGACAATTTCAATACAAAATCTGAATGATCTGAGTGCTTAGAACCATATGGTAACACCACAAAGCCAAGGACATTTTATGATATTAGTAGGCTCAATGCATTTCTACTTTTTAAGGTCCTAGTCCATATCATAGCAAACATTTTAAAATGCTGCTACATGTCACAAATGAATGTAATTTTTATATAACTCAAATATATAACATTTGTGTTGAGTTTTTTTTTTTTTTTAAAGATTTTATTTATTTATTTGACAGAGAGAGCGAGAGAGCACAAGCAGGGAGAACAGTAGAGGGAGAGGGAGAAGCAGGCTCCCCGCCAAGCAGGGAGCCCGATGTGGGGCTCGATCCCAGGACCCTGAGATCATGACCTGAGCCGAAGGCAGATGCTTAACCATCTGAGCCACCCAGGCGCCCCTTGTGTTGAGTTTTAATAGCAAGTGATTGGTTGATAAAATGACATGTCATGTTCTTAAGTAACTGAACACTTATTCATTTCAAGTTTGCAGTTTTTTTTTCCCCTCCTTCTGGTTGCTAAGTTTTATAATAGGTCTTGATTAACCCCATAGGCCTTTTCCCTATGCCTATAATATCTAGAAGTTAAAATCACCCTGGGAAAGATTTCTTCAAAAAGGAGACAAGATGCTTGAGATGACTTCTGAAGAATGAGTCTTGGAATGGTGAGTCAAGATTGGAAGTGTTATTCCAGGTGAAAGGAACAGAACGAGCAAAAGCACTGAGTGATATAAAAGATGTGCACAGCCAAACTACAAATGTTTTCATGTTATTAAAATGAGAGGTCTGTGGCAAAAGACAGAGATTAAGATGTAAAGGCACTGGGGGGAGGGGTGTGAAAAGCTTTGTACAAGAGGGCTTGGACTTCATCCTGGGAGAGGCTACCCCTGAATCTCTTTATGCAGTGGAATGACAAGGCCAAGGACACATTTCATATGGATCACCTTGGCAGCTAAATAGAGATGAATTTAAGGGAACAAGTTAAAAGGCAAGAACATGGATTAAAATACTATTGCCCTATCTCAGGACGATAGTGTCCAAAGATGGGCGCATAGGACATACTTCTCTCAAGGAGAGTACTGGGCAATTCATTTAGAGAGAAAAGGAATTGAAACTTTATTTCTAATTATTTTTATCTTATCCTTCAAGAAGTCTCACCTTTTGGCATTCATTTTGCAAAGCAGAAAATTACACATTTTATAACGTATATAATCAATTGATAGAGCAGTTCATTTATCAGCGATATAAACTGGAACCTGAGGCTTAAAAATGTTTATCAGTGGGGGTACTGAAAAATAAAAGCTCAGAGACCCCATTGTTCTGGATAAGAGTGACAAAAGTGTGTTCAAAATCATGGAGAAATACAAATAAAATTGTGGACTGTTTCGGAGCAAAAGGCATCAGAGTTGGCTGCTTGTTTGGATGTAATGGTTACAGTTGTCACATATATGCATACAAACATTCCTGCATGTTAGTCAGAAAGCAAGGCTAGAAGTGACTCCAGGGTTACGAGGTGAGGCAGAGTAAAGCAGCTCTCCGTAAAACAGGAATTGTATCAGTGGAAGGCAGAGGTATTCTAGTAGCAAATTAAAAGCAGATGGGGAAATACTATGTGAAAATTCTTTCTGCTATGAATCAAAAAGTACTTTGAAAATATGGAAACAAGAAAAATGTTCTTGAGCTACAGCATAAAATATTCGGGTTAGCTAACAGAAAGAACCTTGGGAGTAGTCACTATTAAAAACTATATCTTAACACAGAAGGTAATCGTTTCTGTTCACTGTGGTGTAAAGGTTCATCCTGTATCTGGGCAGAGAACCCACTGAAATATCTTCTCTTAGTTAAGGGTTTTTCTCAGCTGTCAAAAAGTTTACATGGTGGGTTTAATACCCCCTAAATCAGAATCTTCCTTACTGTAGCTTACCACTCATGGACATCTTAATTAATTCTTTGATAATTCAGGCTTATATACCATGAGAAGTAAAAGATTATAGATACTTAGGAAGAACATGTTTTTACCATTGCAGAATAGAGGACTAGATATTTTGCAGAAATCACACGTATCTTTTGATCCAGTTATCAAGAACTCCAGTTTCTGGAGGAATTAGGGTATGTTTCCAAGGAATATTAAATGCTCTGATATCATCAGGGTGAAAACTGCAGGCTCACCCTGAAGTGATTAGGAGATGTGGCTGCCTCTGCTATGATTCAGGGCTAACCAAAGTAGTCACACACCCAAAATCCATTCCCCAGTGGTTTGTGCTTACATAGTCTCATATTCTCGCCACCTAGGATATTTTCGTTAGAAAACAAAAACAAGGTTCTCATCTTCTGAAGGTCACTGTAAAACTGTACATTACCCCAAAAGGGAAGGAAGGCCTTGGGAACTATCTTTAGTCTTATCCCTTAACTTATCAACATGGGTACCTCATTCCCATCAGTCAGCAGTAAACCTGGGAGGCATAGGAGCCCAGCCTTGAGAAGATAAGATAATGGGGGATAGGTAAGCCACGGAAAACCTCTGCCTCCTGTATCACGATAGCCAACAAAACAGGCCTTGGGCAAATTACTCTGAGCTCCTCACTCAGGATATTCTAAGCTTATAAAGACTGTAAGATAGGTAAACCCATGTAAGATGAATGTTTGTACAGTAGAAACTCAACTAAGAACACAGCTTTCTTATATATATGTTTGTATTTTGAAAGGATTCAAGACTACTCTAATTCTTTTTCATTAATCATAATATTAGTAATAAGCATTAATAACAATATCATGAATGGCATTAATCATAATATCATATTAAATTATATAATTTTTAAGTATAGTACAATTATGTTGTAATATAATTATGGTATATTATGGTATGTTATAATAATGTTTTGTTATATATATTATTTTAGCAGTATAACAAATATTGAGCATCTAGAGAACAGAGTCCAGTGTAAAGATTAATTTTCTTTATAGTTGGGATCCAAGAAAGTTATGCAAATTTATGTGTATTTTGTAAAATACATGTTAATATGAAATAAGCTTATGGGGAACTTGCAGTGTACAATAGTTAACATCATTTTCTGTGAAATTAACTCTTGATACCATACATAGATGGCTAGCTGCACCAGAGACTGTGTGTTCACTACACTTTCCCATTTCATCCTCACAAAACCCACTTTACAGATGAGAAAACTGAGGCTCAAAGAGGCAAACATGACCAAGGTTGCACAGACAGGAAGCAGCACAACTGGGATTTGAACCTAGATCTGAATGTTCAAAGATCCTTCTTGGACTCATTATGGAGTTATTAATTCTGTACTTATTACTTGTCATGTTTCAAAAGTGTTTAATGTCAGAAGGGAAAGCACAAATTGATATAAATTGGATACAGCTATTGCCTTCAAGGAGATTATAGGCTAATTGGAGAATTAATGTATATAAACATGTAGATTTATTAAATAAATATGCATATACAAAGATACAAATTATAAGACTGAGTTGAGGGGTTCATGATTGTGGTCATGAATTTGAGACATTTATCTTCCTTCCTGTATAAATTTACAGGTTCTTTCATGGCAGAGACCACAAGCATATTCTGTTCACTGTAAGGGCACAGATTCCTGGATATGAGATCATGTGGCAGAATAGCTCCAGGACAGCATCCCTACTGAATGGAGCTCTATTTCCAGTATGGTAACATATTACCAACTGTGTCAATGCAGATCTTCCGAGAAGCCAAGGCAGAATTTGACATGCAAGATTCTGGGGGTTCAACTTTACTCTTGGGTAAAGGAGAAAGGAACAGGGCTAAGGAGGACAAGATCTCAGCTCACATGACTGGTCTCATACCTGTGAAAGGACAAGGGAAAGGAAAGTTGGGTAGGAAGCCTCACAGACTTCAGGGCAGTTCTACGAAATTGTCAGCCAGGTCAAAGGAAGAAGTCTCAGGGATCAGGTCTGCACCAGTGCCCTCACCATACTCAGCTGCTGGTGGAGCAGCCAGGGAAAGCGTGGTCTCAGAGTTCACAGGGGGAGCAGCTGGGGCAGCCTGTCAACTCTGCTCCAAGCAGTAGGCTCTTCTCTTTTTTTTTTTTTTTTTTAAGATTTTATTTATTTTTTGACAGAGAGACAGTGAGAGGGGGAACACACAAGCCGGGGGAGTGGGAGAGGGAGAAGCAGACTCCCCGATGAGCAGGGAGCCCAATGTGGGGCTCGGTCACAGGACCCTAGGATCATGACCTGAGCTGAAGGCAGACGCTTAACGACTGAGCCACCGAGGCGCCCCAGTAGGTTCTTCTCTTGAAGGAGACCTGAGCCGTGCATATCCAGGGTAAACATCTAAAATCAGGATGCAATAAGGGCCTATAGAATGATGTTTTTAGTCCCCCAGCATACTTGATGGGAGGTGAGTAGGCCTAAAGCATGACCCTGCTATCTATCTGAGGCTAGACCACTCAACCTGCTGCTATAGTATATAGTGTGTGTTTTAACCATGAGAAGAATCCTGCATTTGTCCTTTGAAAAATAATCAAACTCTTTTCTGGAAATCAAAAGATATTTGGTGGCAAAATAGGATATTATTGGCATAATAAGAGCCATGAAGGAAGAAATAAAGGAAAGTGAATGCTGTGGGATGCTAGTGCCGAGAGGGTGATTGAGCAGCCTTAAAGAATCAGCTTGTTCAACCCTAGCAGGAGCCTGCCTGGTAGCTTATCTACACACTATCATATGCAAAAGCAAACCTTTATTGATCACCTATTGATTACCCAGCTTTTTTCCTAGACCCATGAATCCAGTGAGATATTAGAAATAGTCCTCATCCCAGATACTATTATAAATGACCAACCACTCTTGTGAAGTCAGCAGTTCACAGTACACATTTACATTATTTGGGATAGGTGAAACAAGACATACGTACATCATATGTACATGATAGCTAAATTATGTTGAGCATTCAATACTGTACAATAATCCTAAGATGTCATAGTGAATATCATATTTAATCAACACAGCAGCACTTCGCAGTGCCATTATTCCTCCCATTTTACAATTGAGGAAACTAATGATTAATCCAATTAAGTGACTCATCTAAGATCAAACAGCTAGCAAGAGAAAGAATAGGCTGGTGTTCAGCTACCACTTACTTAATAATTTCTAATTCCCTTACACTGTAGTAAGCTCTTTGGATGGATAGATAGATAGATAGATAGATAGATAGATAGATAGATAGATAGAACAGAGAGAAATAGTCTCTCTATATAGATTATATATATAGTCCCTATATATAGTCTCAATTATTATATATATTTTATATATACATACATATTTCAAAAAATAAAATATTTCAATATATAGATTCTATATATACATATATTCACATGTATACACATATATATACAAATATGGTTTCATTTATTCCTTAAAACCCATGGCTTGGGGTCTATGTGACATCAGACATATGTAGAACACTCAGAGAGACTAAGTAACTTGCCCAAGGTCAAGCCAGAACTGTCTCACTCCAAAAACAACATTCATTCTACTGCATGGCAGTACCAAAACTCATAAGCAATTTGTGAGCCCTCAACTGCTACCTAGGGTAGCAAACAAATGTCCACACTCAACCATTTAGCAAAGAAAATAGAACTTCTAAAGAGAAATTAATGCTGTGATGTTATCCAGGTGGCTATCATTTTTAAGTCTAAAACATCTTCACGATCCTGATAGTTCAGTAGATGTTGTCATATAACAAAATATAAGAGTCTTCATATTTTAACCTGGGAAAATTTTAATCGAATCTATAGAAAGTTCATCAAGATTGTGTTTTCTTGTAATTTACTTCCCTAAAACAAGAAATAATGTTCAGTATCATGAAATTTTTGGGAAGATATCCCTGAATAAACCACCAGACTTCATACCTACAAAGTATTGACAAAAGCCAAGAGCTGTAAAATCTTTAGACACAAACTGGCCAACTGTTCTTATTTACTAACTTTGGCTCACTGAAGTATGACTAAATATATTCACTGAATTCAATTCAACAAATATTTATTGAGCACTTACTACATAAAATCTGTTGCCAAAACCCTGGGAGAAAGGAGTTCAAAGACTAACATGGTATAGCCCCTGACCTCCAGGAACTTTGTAGTTCGATACAGGGAAAAAGCTATGTACAAATGGAAACAAAAGAAGGCAAAATTTGAAATGGGCCAAAATACCAGTATCCACAATGCATTCTAGGAACATAAAAGAGAGATATTAGTTCTTACTAGAGGAATTATAGGTTTCAAGGATTTAAACCCAACTCCTGGTACCAGAATCTATACTAGTTATCAATTACTACAGAACAACCCCCCAAATTTCATGGCTTAAGTGATAATTATCAACCCAACAGTTTCTGTCACACATCCTGGTGGAACTTAGCTGGATGTCCCTGCCTCAGGATCTCTCACAAGGTTGCCATCCAAGTGTCATCTGGGGTGCAGGATCTTCTGAAGGCTCTTTTGGGGGACTGTCAGCTTCTAACTGATTCTCATGGTGGCTGACAGGATTCAGTTCCTCGAAAACTACTGGATGGAGACCTCTGGTCCTCACTGGCCATTGGCTGACGACCTTCCTCAGATCCTTGCCATCAGGGTCTCTCCATAGAACATCTCCCAAGATGGCAGCTGGCTTCTCTCCGAGCAAAAGAACAAAAGAGCAAGAATGGACAAGATCTAAATCACAGTCTTTGCATAATCTGATCTCACGAGTAACATCTCATCCTTTTTGCCCTACTATGTCTTTAGAAAGGAGCCACTAGGTCCAACCCACACTCAATGGGAGGGGATTACACAGTCATGAATACCGAGAGGCAAGATCACTCTTGCCTCTCAGAGGGTGCCAGGATACACCTTGAAGGATGGATAGAATTTCAACTGGTAGAACTGCAAAGGGTTGAAGAGTAAAGGTTTCAGGAAGAGAAGGAGCACAAATACAGAGGTGTGTACGTACAGAGGTCTGCTTCAGAAGAGCAGATAGTTCCTCCAGTTTGGTGCAAACCTGAATGCATGATTAGAAAATATAGGGGCGCCTGGGTGGCTCAGTCATTAAGCATCTGCATTCAGCTCAGGTCACGATCCCAGGGTCCTGGGATCGAGTTCCGCATCAGGCTCCCTGCTCGGTGGGAAGCCTGCTTCTCCCTCTCCCACTCCCCCTGCTTGTGTTCCTGCTCTTGCTTTGTCTCTCTCTGTCAAATAAATAAATAAAATCTTAAAAAAAAAAAAATAAGAACATAAGTCTTTGAAAAGTAGGTCCAGGTAAATAACGTGATGCATTTATTATTTTAAATTTGGGAAATTGTTTATTATTTTTCAATGTAACCATAACAGAATCAGATGAGCCTCCAGAAAATTAGTCTGGACGTCATGTGAAAGACAGACTTGAAGTCCAAGACGTGGTGTGGAGGCAAAGGGGACTTTAAGGAAGCACTCCTGAAAGACAAAGAACGGGGGCAGGAGGAGGGAAGAGGGGGGCTTTATTGAAATAGCATAGCTATGCTTTACTGTGCATTGCCTATAAAGAAAATTTTTTCGACTTCTGATTCTCAAAATACCTAATATTATATGGATTTTCAAAGGTTTTTCAGTTTCTATTATTCTTTCCCCTAACTCTTTCATGCCCTGCTTCAGGGCAAGTGTTACCTATTGAATGTCATGCTAGCAAAAACATTTGATCTGAACCTTGCCCATTTGCCCCTGCTGCCTCAAAGAAGGAAACATATGACCTGTCTTTGATCACACTTTTTTCCTAAAATGAAAACATCCTCCAATATGTGATTCTTATAAAAGGTGAGTGTTAAAATTCTGGGATAAACCACATTTAAGCCCAGGGACTCAGTTAAAGTTAATGAAAACATACTGGGATGAGAGAAGCTGTTGTACGCCTTCATGGATATTTAATTCTTTTGCAAACATCAGAAAACCTGTCCAGCCTCAATATAGACAAAAGCTGGAATGAGTGCTCAATTAGTAGCAGTTTCTCAGCATTTTGTCCAATTATCTAATAAAGAAAACGAGAACCTCGGTACATAAATTTGCTCCATTATGGAAGCAACCTTCAGCGAATAAGCCAGTCAGCTTTATTATTCAAATCATCAATGTGATGTTTGTAAAATGAAACAAAGGCAGCTCTTTAATGATAAATATTACAATACAGCTACTTTTCACATGTCTCCACACACACACATTGTGAACTATTCGCTGAGGTATAAATAAGAGACAACCGAGTGACAATTCAGATACAAGAAAAATAGACAAAACCCAAAACAAAATGGATTATCCAGTTACCACTCTGACATTATTGCCGCTTTTAGGGAACAGCTGACTTTAGTCATCTGTTTCCATCATCTGCTCTATTTTCTTTTGCAGACTTTTGTGGTGCAACTTTTCACAAAAGATGCTGGGTAAAAATCAGAAATAGATAAAAGTCTAGAAGCAATCCTTCAAATTAGTCCCCCTTCTCTCTTTAATTTCAAGAAGGGATGCAGTTCTTAGGAGGGTCCATCCTTTGACAGATCATTCCGAGGCAGAGACATGGGACTCTAGGGCATCAACAAGGTCATTGCCACGTTTGCCCGTTTCCTGGAGTGCTGCAGGCTGCGAGCAAACGGATGAAGGCCCAGAAACAGTTTAAGAGATAAGCTGGGAGGACTGAAGCCAGGGTCAGGGCTTCTGGAAATTTAAAAGCAACACATATCACCAGAAGAATTACCATTAATACTACTCACACACGTTCTTGAATTGGTCTCCTTACCTTTGGATGCATTTTTTTTTCCTCTTCAACATAAAGAACAAGCTCTACACATTCCAGCAGCTTCCTGCAGCCAGATTTGCCTGATTTGAACAAATAGCTTTTACAGAATCCCTATCACATTTGCAGATTCCCGGCTTCCAGCTCTGACACCCATCTCTCCCTGATTCTCCCTGAATCGCAACCAACAAACCCCTCATATTCCAACATCACGATAAAAATCATGGACATCCATTTCAGTAGCAGCCGGTGGAAGACCTTCTGCTTCATTACAAGGAGCATTCCCAAGATCCTTGAGATCTACTGTCTCTCTGGCCTCAGCTTTCCTTATACACACAGTTTTAGATCTCCCTCTTCTTTTACTTAGAAAGACCTCCCTGAGAACATTCTAAGTAGCATTACTCTAAGGGACTCAACAAATATCACAAAAATGGCATCGTCTCCAAAATTGCACTATCTATTCTGAATCTCACAATGCATCAAGTTGCAATCCAGTGATCGTAAAACAGTCATCCTGCTTAAATAATGCTATTTTATTGTAAACGGCTCAACTGGCATTATTTAAGCAATTGCACCCACAAATTATCTGACAACCTAGTATCTCACAGTCACTCACACCAGCCTAATGAATGCTGCAACCATGGAGAATGATTTTCAAGACGTGGCATAATTTCCTTAGATTTCAGAGTAAATCCACATCCTGGCACAATAGATGTCTAGATCCCCGCTTTGAGAATCACATGTGTCATGTGATTTAGTTTCAGGTATTTTCAACTGAAGGACAGTCCCCCATGGGCTTCCCACTCTCTGTCCTCTAAAAGGATGCTGGATAGGGGCAGCTGGGTGGCTCAGTCGTTAAGTGTCTGCCTTCGGCTCAGGTCATTATCCCAGGGTCCTGGGATCGAGTCCCACATCGGGCTCCCTGCTCAGCGGGAAGCCTCCTTCTCCCTCTCCCATTCCCCCTGCTTGTGTTCCCTCTCTCACTGTCTCTCTCTCTCTGTTGAAAAATAAATAAAATCTTTAAATAAATAAATAAATAAATAAATAAATAAATAAATAAATAAAAAGGATGCTGGATATCTTTGCTTTTACCTAACCTATGAATCTGGTCACCTTAAGAAATAAGTTAAAATATAGAGCCAAGAATCAGAGTCATGTGCAATGACTCTCTTACTGAATTTTTTGACTCACCATCATACAGACTTTTCCAGAAAGCACATGCCACATTGTCTGTAAGCCACACTTCACAGTTAGCATATGATCCTCCTTCGAAATGTTGTCAGGTAATTCTATTCTCTAGCAAAGTAGTTGAAATAATAAAGATAGTTACTCACACATGAAGGATTTTCCTCAAGGGCAATCATCTTAACAAGGATTTTTTTTTTTTTTTCAAAATTAGCTAATCTGCAGTTCTATTAAAACATTGTGACTCTAGCCCTGCTCTCCTCACCCCAGAGAAAGGAAAGGAAAGACAGATTCCCATTAGAGAAAAAGCTTAAAAGGCTAAAAGAATCCAGACAAATTTCTCAAGGATTCTAAAATGACATAAAGGTACAAACACACATTTGGTTCTCACTATATACCAACCTAAGATTGTGATTTAACTAATTATCCTGACATTTCTAATATGGACAATTATTTCAAAAATTTTTGTAGAGTGTGGGCATTTAATGAAGCTTCCTTGAAACGTCTCCCAATTAGAAAGGTACCTGCTCCAGATGGATTATTTTTAATCAAATGACAACTGGTGGTTGGGAGCTGAATGTACACTGAGCACTCAGCTGGTCACAGATAGGTGTTCTCTTTTCACAAGAAATACTCTTTCAGTATTAATGAATTTCGATTGCTTTTTAGTTGTAATTTAACATTTTAAGTTTGTTTTTGCACAAAATAACATCTAAATTGGTGTTCTACTACATGCTGTGAACAATCGTTCATGAAGACCAGCACCAAGGGCCACTCACACTGTTTCCTGCAACTGTGATTGTTTTTAACTTTTTTCTCTTCTACTGAAATAGCATATTGCTTATTTTTTTTTTAAGATTTTATTTATTTGAGAGAGGGAGTGAGAGAGAGGACAGGAGAAGGAGGGAGAGGGAGAAGCAGACTTCCTGCTGAACAGGGAGCCCTACACAGGGCTCGATCCCAGGACCCTGAGGTCACAACCTGAGCCAAAGGCAGACGCTTAACAGACTGAGCCACCCAGGCGCCCCGCATATTGCTTATTTCTAATGGCATTGGCTAATATATACTGAGGGCCGGTTATGTGCCAAGATCTTTAGATATATTATCTCTAATCCTCACAAGGTAGTATTATTGTCCTTAATTTTACAGAGGACAAAGCTGAGGCTTGGGGAACTAGTAGGGAGCTGTGTTGGGATTCGGTCCCATCTGGTCACAAAACTCATGCTCACTCTTCTATTCCACTCTGCCTACATGAAGAACATTTTTTAACTCAATCAGGCCTTTAAAGAAAGGGAAGTAGAATGGTGCCAAAGATTACATTTCCCTATGCTTATCTGCAAAGAACTTCAGAGTTAGCCAGTTTTTTCATCCCTTTTGCGAAGTCCAAATGAATTCTTGCAGCAAGCAGGTGACAACACAAACATACATATAAATATACACATTTACACACATCTCCACAGAAGTAAGTTTTCAGAAGTAATAAATAACTAGGTCAATAGATGTGTGATAGCACGGGCATTTAAGGAAAAAGCGATTTTCAAGTACATATGAAGTACTCAGTACTGTGCTAGGTATTATGGCAATTAAAAACAGATGTAGACATCACAATGTGAAACTGATAACATTGACAGGGACACACAAAAAATCAAAGGACGTGCAGCCACATATGCAACTTTATCTTGAGCAAATGCTAATCTTAAAGAAAGCACAAACTCACAGGGCACATGAATTGTGTCGTATTAGTAATGGATGCAATGTGAATCACAGATGCTGCATATTTAAACTTTGTGGAGCAATTAAAAAAAAAAAATCACATTCTTTCCAGGTATGTGGGAAAGACTTGGAGAGAGGGGTATACTATTCAAGTGTTCTTTAAATGGGAGGAGAGCCGTACTCTGGCACAGAAAGGGAGGCAGGTAGAAAGTACGTTCTGAATGAAGACACTGAAGTTTGTGCGTTGAACAGACAAAGTGGGTGGTGAGGAAGTCTGCTTGTTAAGAAGTGGAGGAGGCATTTATTATAAGCAAAGGATATGTCAAAATTACCCTTTTTAAATAGATGAATTAATGTTTAAACCCATAAAGGATCCAATTTACTGAAAATTATTGAGTCCCGTATGGAAAGCCCATAGTGATTACAGCGGAGAGAGCGGTCGTTCTCTAGCCTGGTACATATGTGCCATATGTGTTTATCTTTTCCACTAGCCTACTTACATGCGATAATACTCCAGCAGCTCTCAAGATGAACATTTGACAAGCCAGCTCTCCGCCGACTGACACCTCCATTTCAGCTGGCCTGACATATATAAAAAGAAATCGAATGTTTATCCGTGTGCTTTCCGGATTTGACATATGTGCCATGTAAGAGTCACAGAAGGAAACTTCAGAAAAGAAATTAAGGAATGTACTTGTCGGTTTATTAATCAAAGTTTACCTGCTTCCCATTACACAGAGACAAATTAAGCTGGCTACTATGGTACTTCGAAAACATCTGCTAACATAGTCAGAAGTAATGATAAACAAACGAGTTCCCTTTGTGGTTGATTTTCATCCAGCTGCATTTAATTATAATAACGCTATCAAAGAAAGCTCCCCATTAGCTGCTAATTCAGAATGACTTCAGAAGAAACTCCCAGAGCCTCCAGTGATAGCCTTCCAACTCCAGCAACTTCCTAATCTCTGCCAGTGTTTGTGAAGAGCCATATTAAGAAGTTTGGTTATCAGTTCCGGCTGTTGCTGACTGCCAAGGTAGTGGGCGCACTTTTTTTCCCAAGACTACCTCTGTAATAATGTGACCAATTAAACCTTAAAAATGACAAAATTTATGACATCCATATTTTGTTCCAGCTTCAGAATAAGATAACGAACTACCACAACACAGGAAGGGGGAAAAGATCTTCTTTTAATGCATATTTCAAGCAAAATGCAACCTCAGCCATGTTATTATTTATGGACCTATAGCCACGACAGCTAAAACTAAAAGTGACACTGGTTTTTCAGACTCCGTTAAATTGGTGTTTGAATAAAGAAGTATCCAAGGACTCTCAGGAGAACACTATTTCTATCCAACTCAGCAAGGAATCACCGTCAAACCTGACTTGTTGATCGGCCCTGGTTCTTACACATTCCCAGGTATATATTCTTCCTTTGAAAGTTCCTAGCCTGAAAGCTCCACCCAGGCAGGAGGGTGGAAATACCAACACAGCACTGCTCTTTCTCAGGCTTTTCGAGTACAGATATGAGGGATTCCTCGCCCAAATCTGTCTTCTGCATGGCCAGGAAGCAAACACAAAATCAAAAGCTTGCATGTGCAAACAATGCACAGCGGTCTATGTGCTTTGCCTCCCCAACCTGAAAGCACACTGCATCTCATTTTTTTGTCTTGGGGTGACCTGGTGAGGTACAAGTTAAAAGTGAAAATGTGTAACTTGGGCAATGAATCCACATTCATCCAGTACTAACCTCTTTCACAAAGCACCAAGCCACAAGTAGAGAAGTTTCATGAAGAAAATCATAAATGTGAAGTAGCCCCGATTGGGAATGGTAGGCATTTGCCAGGGTTGGATCTGGCCAACCTCCAAGGACCCATGTCATAATATATTTTCCTAACACCTGCAAGAATTTATTCCATCATGGAAGGTGCATGAGACTGGGAGAGAATGGAAGAAATTTCTGTTCGCTGAAAATGTTGATACATTTGGAGGGTTTTGTTTGTGTGTTTGTCTCTTTGTTTTTCAAGGAAGAAAAAAATATCTCTAAATTAAACTAATTTTTAAACTTCTGAGCCTCCTTTGCTATTTCAAATCTTCAAGAAGCCAGTATTGTTTATGAGAGTTTCTTGACTTATCAGAAGGAGAAATGGAAGTGAGAGAGGACACCACTGCTTTTAAGTGTGCTCGGTGGAAACTTAACTTCCAGTCATCCATCGGAGTAAGCATATGACATTAATTTCATCCTTGGCACAAAGATCAAATGATGTTGCCAATGTCATTGTTCTGTTTATAACAATATTTGTGATGACTTGAACACTGCCCTCCTCCAGTTGGCTTGAGAACAAGCATTATTCTTCTGTGCTTGGTTTCACAAAGCTGGGGTATGTCCTATTTCAAAAAGAATGTGCAGGAAGGAACATGGATTTTGGTGGTAGTCGATCAAAACTAAGGATTTTCCAAATGTTGTTTTGCCGGAAGCGCATCAATGTCTACGACCGTTCTTCTACTCTAAAATTCTCCAGGCGGAGAGCCGGAGCAAATGCAGGCATGGGACAATCTTTTAGAATCAGACTTCTCGTATCTCTTTCCCTTTCTTTTAGATAACTTGACAAATGTTGCAGTGAATAAACATTTTGGGGCATGGAAGACCCTGTAGTATAAATCTTACTACCTTCTAGTGTAAAGGGTCTTCCAAGTAAGCTAGCACGTCAGTTCAATTTCTCTATCAAATTCACTGTCTTAATTTAAAGAGTATTTGGTACTGGAACTCATATTCTCCTCTATAGTGTAGATTTACCCACAGGTCTTGGCTATTCTTATAGCTTATATAAACCCCTGAGTATGCAAATATACTCATAAGGGATTTCCATTTTAGAACATTAATAAAGTCCCTAAGATTTCACCATTATATAAATACATAACTAAACTAAAAAAAAAAATGTTCACAAAATTTTCAGAAAGCTCCAGCAGGCAAACAAAAACAAAAGAAAAACAAAACAAAACAAACCTTAAGTACAAGTACATTCGCAGATCCAGGATGATGAGTGGGCCAGCTTATGTCCCTGACCTTTCTGTGCCTCAGGTTCTTTATCTTTAGCTCAGGAATTACACTTGCCTAAATCTCATTCTTGTTTTTTTTTAATATTAAGTGAGAAAATGGATTGAAAAATACATTTTACTCTTGGCAAATAAGGAATTGGCCATTGTAAAACATAGACTCTGAATACAGAAACAAATAGAATAGGTGGTCCATAGCAGAAGCCTTCTACTTGTATTATGTGGATCCGTAAATGTCTAGAGTCAGTGGCAAGTGCTTCAAGGAAGCAGAAATTGCAGCCCAGTATCCCTGAGGTTCAATGACCCATTCAGCCACAGCAGCTCCAGTTTTATCTCTTTTTTTCTATTGCAATTCTGAATGATAATTTATTTGGGAAAAAATGTTTACTGCTAAAAAAAAAATAAAGTCTACTCATCCAGTTATACTCTCAGGGAAAAAAAAGGAAACTCAGACGTAAATGACTTGCCTATATTCAGTATTTACCAGCAAGAACTAGAACATGAAAAAAATTAGTATGTCTTCTGTCTGCGAGTTCAATGCCACCTGTTTTGTGGTAGCTAAAAAGAAAGAAAGAATTTCTTATTATATTTGACCCCACAACTAAATTGTATTACTGCCTATCATCTGATCTTTCTCTAATTGTTGGGCACCGTCAACCATCCTGCTCTTCTTGTAAATTATCTTCTCGACTTCACAGCATTCCACATGTATTTCTAGTCAATCTGTTTCCGGACCTCACAAAATCGTAAGGTTGCAAGTTGCTCTCAGAGAATGGAGAACAATTCCTTTAACTTATTCGGCATGCTGCTCCTCACATCAATATGTAAATGCGATTGCTTAATAAATACCACTTATTGATGTTGACTTCATCTGCAACTTCCTTTGCAGTTTAAAAATCAGGCTTAAAATTATTCTAAGTTGTGAATTTATTTTCACAGTAATATTCACCCAACAAATACTTCCTAAATTCTTCCTGTGTATAAGTAACTGCTAACCCTCCTGATTTTCACATGGCACATGGGAAATATAGGGGCACAATTATATGTAAGTGTAAATATCAATATGTTATTGGCGTCCAAGGGAAAAGAGCTAATTTCCAGCTAGGGAATATGGGAAGAGGCAGGTAAGCATATTTTGTAGAGGTAGTGACTTTATAACTATCCCAGAAGACTGGGTAGGAATTTCAATGCCAGAAATAGAAAGTTTTCCAGGTGGTGTCTAAGATGGGTCAGCGATCTTAACAGCTAAGGCTGTTGGACTCAGTGTAAAATGTGTCTGCAGAAATGTTCCAGGAACCAAAACATCTCAATGTTCCATCTCCCATCCTTTCTTTGAAACCTATGCAAGATCTGGTGTTCTCGTCTCTCATCCTATTGGCCTCTACTTGGACTCTGTCTCCCTCCCTTTTGTATTGATGCCTCATCTAGACTGAGTATCAGGCTTTAAATTTTAGTTCCACTCATAGACATGGTCTGCCAAATCACCCTGAGTCTGGGTTCCTCTGGCTGTAGGCCAGCCTAGACCCCATTCATGTCAAGCCCAGGTCCTTCAGCCCATCTTTCTAGTGCCCTGTTCTTCAAATATTGTGGGAGAAAGACAAATGAAATAGACAAATGTATTCAGGAATGGTCTCAATGAGAAAATTCTTTATTTTTCCGTTAATCACACCATCTAACCACACTTGGTAATCTTTCTTTCTTTGTCCTCTGAAGAAAAATCCCCTAGACTTCTGATTCCTTTCAGTATTCAAAATATAGTCTAGATCCAAATATTAATTTAATATCCAAGTTAAAGTACCTCTTGCCTCCTATCTGAATCTTGGCTTGTGATGAGATTTCTGCAACAGTGAAGGACAGCATAGTTTTCTTTTTCACTCCTCCCCCCACCTTTTTTTTTTTTTTTTGGATTTTCACTGCTTCTTTGCCTTTCTGCTATTTCTGATTTCTCTTGCATCTCAACATTGTTGGGCTGTCAAAGGGGATACATGTGAGGTGAAAGTGTGAGGGGCAGTTATCCAAATGCTGATCCTTGAAGTTTTTGTGGGTTCCTCAGGGCTGCCATCTCCCAGAAGTTTCCTAAGATGGATGATGCATTCTACGGCTGACTTCTGTTCGCTCTCATCTCCTGCTCCTGGCTGTCTGCCCAGCAGTTTCTTACGGGTGCAGTTCCCATGACACAGGAGGGTCATGGGATACTCACACACTCTTATCATACAAAACACTGATGGTACAGGCTTCCCTCATGCTTCTGCCTCTTCTTCCTCTGTGTTACAGATGCTCTAACTATTTCTGTCTCAGAATTCTCTGTTTGCATAACTTCAAGCAAACTCCTCTAGATACATGTGAAGCTCCCTTTCAGAACTTTTACCTTTATCAGAGTGGAGAACTTTGATGTCTGTGCCAGCAATGGCCTCATGAACTTCTAGGACTCAGCAAGCTTTCATCAGGAGAGGAAGATGTCAATCTTTCTTTTGGTAGATACTCCAATGCCTATGAGCAATTTTCTCATAGTCCTCAACAGGCTTGGAAGAAGAGGGAGGTGAGAAATCAAAATGTTCTCCCTCTGTGCCTATAGCTTACCACTCACTCAATGCATTCCAATATCTACTCATCTGCTTACATCAGTTGGATGAGGAGGGGAGCATGCCCTCTTTTGGAATATAGAGCCACTTGCTGCCTCTTCTTTTCAGCTTTGGCTCCCCATACAAAACTCTGAAGCAGCAGAAGAAATTCCATTCAACGTTGTTTACAATAATATTTGTGTAGGAGGATAGGGACACAAAGGCTGCAGGGAGGTGCCAGTTTCTATGGAGATGGAATTTTATTCAAGAGGCTATGAAATAGAAACAAAGTTTTTCTGAGTAAGGCAATGCTATCATTACACTACAAAGTTTAGTCTTTCATGCTTTACTTAAATATGTAGATTCTTAAAGTTGAAAAATCATTTTAATAGTTGTTTTAAAAATTAAAAATTATTTTGCTTTCTTATAAATATGTAGTCATTTTTGCCATTCACCAAATATTCCCAGTCTCTTTCTCAGCAGAAGGTAGAATTGGATTTTTCTGCCACCTTCAAAATAATATAGCCACACAACATACTTTAAACTATAAAATCTTAATGCCAGCTTAATCATACTTAATGGTGAGAAACTTCAAGGTTCTCCACTAAGATTAGGCACAAAGCAAGGATGTCTCCTCCCACTGCTTCTTTTCAACATTGTACTAGAAGTTCTAGCTAATGTAATAGAACAAGAAAATGAAATAAAAGGGTATTCAGACTGAGAAGAAAGAAATAAAACTGCCCTTGTTCACAGATGATGTGCTCATCTTGTAAAAAATGCAGAATAAAAAAAAAAGGTAAAAAAAATTCTGGAGCCATTAAAGGATTGTAGCAAAGTTGTAGGATACAAGGCTAATATGCAAAAATCAATCACTTTCCTATATATCAGCAATGAATAACTGAAATTTGAAATTAAAACACAGTACCATTTACATTAGCACTCAAAAGAAATTGAAATATTTAGATACAACAAAATATGTACAAAATCTATATGAGGAAAACTACAAAACTGTTGAACAAAATAAAAAACTATATAAATTGGAGAAATACTCCACATTTGTGGATAGAAATATTAGATATTGTCAAGAACTCAGTTCTCCCCAACTTGATCTATAGATTCAAAACAATCTAAACCAAAATCTCAGTGAATTTTTTAATGAATACTGATAAATTCATTTTAATTTAATTTATTTGGAAGGGCAAAAGACCCATAATAGCCAATGCAATATTAAAGAACAAAATTGGAGGTCTCACATTACCCAACTTCAGGGCTTATTATAAAGCTACAGTAATCAAGACAATGTGGTATTGGTGAAAGAATAGATAAATAGATCAATGAAACAGAATAGAGAGGCCAGAAATAGACCCACATAAATATAGTCAACTGATCTTTGACAAAGGAATAAAAGCAATGCAATGGAGCAAAGATAGTCTTTTCAACAAATGGTGCTGGAACCATTAAGCATAGACATGCAAAATGAACCTAGACACAGAGTTTACCTCCGTCACAAAAATTAACTCAAAATGAGTCACACACCTAAACATAAAATACAAAGCTATAAAACTCCCAGAAAATAACATGGGAGAAAACCTAGATTACTTTGACTATGGTGATGAATTTTTAGATATAACACCAAAGGCACAATTTATGAAAAAAAAAAAAAAATAGATGGGGCACCTGACTAGCTCAGTCAATAGAGTATCTGACTCTTGATCTCAGGGTCCTGAGTTGGAGCTCCACATTGGGTACAGAGATTACAAAAGAAAGAAAGAAAAGAAAGAAAAGAAAAAGAAGAAAGAAAGAAAGAGAGGGAGGGAGGGAGAGAGGGATGGAGAAAGAAAGAAAGAAAGAAAGAA